>NW_027212464.1:0-167196 GCF_947461875.1 Haliaeetus albicilla | reverse complement strand
TATAGAAAAGACTTATGGCCTCACTGGTCAAATTTTTGACACTATTAGTTTTATTCCTCTTTTAACCATTATTTTTACAAATACATTTTAACTCCAAAAATTTAGCATTACCTTCAGAAGAAACGCCACTATTAGTACGTGCAATTCTCTACGGAGCGGTCTTTTCCACATTCCTCGCTCCCGTTACATCCGTCGCTGCACATCCAGAAGTTTTACTCCCTGAGGTGACATTACCTGCACGATCCCCGTTCCCGGGCAGAAAACGAGTGAGCTCCGCTCATCTTGACAGACTGTCCACTTCCACACCTCGGCACAAAAACAAAAACTGAAAAGTATCATTACATCACAAACTACAAAGAGCACCCAAATATTTTACAAACCCACCACAGAAAAATACAGTTACACTCACGCACTTCACAACCCTGGCCTGCTCCATGCTGGCCATCTAGTCCAACTCCCCCCACCCTTCGCCCGCAAAATCCTCAACTGTCTTCCAAAGACCATCCACCAAACAACATATTTCCCTGTGCTGACTGGCAATTACCACGTTCCAGGGCAGCGCTCCATGGGAACGCCGTTCCCAGGACCCTTGAAAAAAGTCACCCTGCCTGTGAAAACCCAGGCCCGAGCCGGACCCCAGTCCAAACACTGGCAATCAACATTGCCTCATGGAGCAGCTGGGACCAGGGCGGGGGGGGGGGGAGGGAAACAGGGCGGGGGAGGACACACCAAAAACCAACCCATATCCCAGCTGGGTTTTTTTATTCTAAATTGTTGTTTTGGTTTTTTTTTCTAATTCCCTGAGAAACATCTCAACTCTACATCCACCCTGAAAGGAAAAAACCAAAAAGGCTAAACCACATAACCCTACAAGGTTAGACACATTCACAACACACCACTCATTCAGATCACATGCACGCCAGCCCTCACTCTCAACTCATCCATCCTACCACCCACAGGCCTCGAGAGGCCGTCACCCCGTGCCTGTGGCACTGGGGGCCTCAAAAATCGCCTTGCCTGCAAAAACCCTGGCCCTAGCCCAACCTCCTTCCAACCTCCCCACAAACTGCCCTTCCGTTACACCAATGTTTCAACACGCACCATCATCTCCACCATCCGTGCATTTTCAACCCGATACTTAGCTTTCACGGTGCCACATGGCACAGTCCAACCTCCGTAGCAGCCGTGTCACCTAAACGCAAGGTTCCTTCAAGCACCTCGTACCCTGTCATCACCTGCAAAAACAACACACAAAGCTTTTCAATAGACACTTCATCCTTGAGAGAGAAGTCCTCCACCGCTTCCCCCCTATTCCCAAAATAACACATCCTCCCAGTCAGTGTCCTCCATGGCACTTGAAAAAACAGAGCATCGCAAACACAGAGCTGTCCCAAAGTTACCGATCGCTCCGAGACCCATCACGCTGCTACTCAGACCTCAAGGCCTTGACTATTTCTACAGACTTGCCACAAAGCATCCGCATAAACAATATGAACACCGTTGCCCAGTTACTGCCTTACTCTATGCTAGCTCACAGTCCAATTGCGATCCCCTCAGCTCCTTGCATGCAAAGAACCCAAAGTCATTAAACCTTCTGTGCTGTCTCTACAATGCCATACAACACACACAGACAAACATAGACCCATGTAATTCACATGCAAATATAATGCCGTACAAGACAGTACTCTTATCTCGGTCAAGACAAAACAACTCAGAGCACTGCCATACCACACAAAACAGAACAGGGCCAATGCAAGAGACTCTCAGATGACAGTCAATACAAGTACAGACCAAAACAATACAAAACCAATACACAACCATAGAAGGCAAGGCAGTCTCTGGTGGCAATCGATACAAGGGCAGAGCACTGCACTACAAAACACAATGCAGGGCCATGCAACGCGAGACAGTCTCACGTGACAGTCAATACAAATACAGAACAAAACAACACAAGACAAAGGCAAATACAGACCAATACAATGCAAGAAAACTGCAAAACACAGCAAAGCAAAGCAGTCTCATAGAGCCACCGGCCGCATCTTCCTTCCGACTCCACTCACGGACCCACCTCCTTACAGCGCCCTGCTGCCTTCCCTCGTCGCTCTGTGGCACGCATCTTGTCCCTCCGCATCTGAAAAAAAAAACCAAACCAAACATATTGAACGAGTCACCTGGATGCAGAGCAAGAGCTTCACAACTCCAGAGGTCTTGATTCCATCTACAAAGACCATCTGGAGTCCAGCTACAGCCTGCCATTTAAAAAAAAAGAAAAAGAAAAAAAAAACCACAAAAAAAACCAAACAAAAAAAAACACCAACAAAGAAAAAAAAAAACAGGGCCAAAATTTAAGCCCATCATGTGCAAGACCTAACACCTTAGAGAGTCAAATCCTCTTCACCGCCCCTCAACAGCCCCTGCCGCACAGCTCCAATCGTCTCTGTGAAACACTATCGGCACTGCTGTTCGCGCAGCCCGCCGATGGCTAGTCGAGCCGAGATGACTGTACAACCCTTGCCTAAACAGTCTAGGCACATCAACGTTTGACCCGTAGACTCTTATCGCTCTTCCACCTACACCTGAATCTACATCCCCGGGCAGAGCAGCTCCAAGCCAAACACACCCGTGCGCAGAACGTCACCATGTGGAACGCTACCAACGAGGTGATTCAAAGAGAGAAAACTCTCAGCAAGAAGAATGACGCCCGGACAGGAGGCGTCGTTGGGCAAGACGACCTACGGAGCCGGAACCATGAGGCCAGGAGGCTCTACGGCAGAGCCTCCAGAGAAGAGGAGTCGAACAGAATGGCCCGTTACAAGATGGCACTGTCAAAACCCAGACGACAGATGCACTAGAAGCCTGGCGTTGAGACCTAAGGATGTCAGGATGTGGGGAAGAAGTCCAAGTCCGAGAAAACGGACGGCTAGAGAGCAGAGCTGCCAATGCAGCCCAGAAGAACGCTGCCAAAAGAGGACCAACCGGAACCCGCCGAGACCGATCCATGCTTTAGAGCTCCGAGCGCAAGAAAAGAAGCACCCGATTGGCACCGGGCCGATGAGTAAGAGCATTCGAGACCCTAGGGACGGCGCCTAAAGCGCATGCCACGCTCCCCCGGCGCAAAGCGCAACGAGGACGTCGAGACCCGAGGAAGGTCTAAGCGCACAAGACAGACTACACAAACTACACGCCACCGCGGACACGGGCTGGAACTGCCCTGCCCGGCACACACTGCTCTCGGGCTCAACTCGCTCCCTTCGCCTGCACAAAGGCGACTGCTTTGGGGCAGCCCTCTCTCCTGCGCTAACTTTAAAACCCCTCCCGGCAATTCCCAGCTGTGTCCCTTCCTCCCAGCCTCTCCCCAGCCCGGGTCCCTCAACTTAGCTTTCAGAGGGCCAAGGGTCCGAACCCACCCTCCACAAAACCACACGGGCTAACTGGGATGTTCCTCAAGGGGACACATTGCTCTTCAACATCTGCAATGAAAAAAAACAAACAAACAAGCAAGCAAACAAAAAAAAACCAAATCAGAAAAGGGAGTAAGCATGCCGCTGGCCAACGCCAACTACTTCCCCAACTCCCCCCTCCTCACAAGTGCCACCGCGTTCGCTTCCCCGCTCATTCCAGAGTCAGACCCTGCAGCCGTCGTCACTCATGGTACCTAAGGTACCAAGAGACACCAAGTTAGCGTGGCGCTCATGACAAGTCATCGGCCCCACGCTCCTCCTCACTAATCCACAGCTCACCTCAAACGCTCACCCAATTCAAAGATAGCCCACACAGCGCCTCCAGAACGGAAGGTAAATGCTTAACCGAGCAGCCCCATAATACTTCGCTATTCAACACCGACCCGGCCGACGACCGCCTCACCTTCTCGGACCGCTCACCGGCACGCAGCTTTGCAGGAGACCTTAGAGCAGACTTCACGGTACGTAAAGGGTGCCTATAAGAAACCTGCAGAGGGACTTTTTACAAGGGTGTACAGCAATAGGACAAGGCGGTAACGGCTTCAGTCCTAAGGAGGGTACATTTAGTTTAGGTATTAGGAAGACGTTTCTCACTAGGGGTGGCGAGGCACTGGAACGGGTTGCCCAGAGAAACTGCGGATGCTCCCTCCCTGGAAGCATTCAAGGCCAGGTCAGATGGGGCTTTGAGCAACCTGGTCTCGCGGAAGGCGTCCCTACCCATTGCGGGGGTGGGGTAGGAACTAGAGGATCTTTATGGTCCCTTCCAACCCAAACCACTCTACGATGCTATGACATCCAAATCCAACTGCAAAACTCATCTGAGAAGGGCTGGTGAACCCTCCTCCCTTTCCCCAGCAGTCCCAAAACTTTAGAAACCCCTTTTCCTCTCCTCAACTGTCAGGAAAGGAACCCCACTGCTTCCTGACGCCTCCTGCCCGCCATTCGCACCTCTGAACCCCCTTCAGTGGCTACTCCTCAGGAGCCGCTCTTCTGAGCCACGTCCCAAATTCTGGAGGCACCTCCTAACCTACAGTTTCACAGAGACCCTGAGCTCTGCTACATGCCCACAAAATAAAGTCAAGTCCCAAGGCTTGTAATCTACGAGGGGCCTGCCACGAGCTGCAAAGATTCTAGGGACAAGGGGCATTCTGTGGGCAATGAGGAACGGCGACGAGGCATCCCAGACCCTGAAAGGCATTGTGCTTCACGGCCCTTCTGCTTTCTTCAGAAATACTAAATCTCCATATACAGATGATTACAAGACGCTCACCCTAACCCCTGACAAACAATGTCACCATCGGTCCCGTTAAGAGAGATATCAGCAACTTACACAGCATACAGCAGAACTGGTGGAAAAAAACAAGGTTCCTTTTTCAATAAAGCTGGGAATTCCAGGAAAACACAATGCATGAAGAATTTAAAAAAGAAAAAAACCCTAAACAATGCATACTACTAAACCATCTTTCTACCCCCGAACACTCAAAACAAAATTACTGACCTGAAAAAAAAGAAAGGAAAACAAACAAACAAAAAAGCTGCATACAAGCGTTACTTTCTACCACACAGGCTGCTGAACCTTGACTGGTCCTGAAGCTCCTACCTCAGGCAGACAGCTCTTCCCAAAGGGCTGAGCCAGCTCAAAAGCTGCAAAGGACTCAAGCAAGAGCTGAGCACCAACACCAGAGAAACCCAGGAGCACAAGGAGCTCCCTCAGCAGAGGCTGTGGCTCAAATACCCCCAGCCTCCGCCCACCACCCTTAGCACAATCACCTGGGAAAGGGGAAGGGCAAACCACCAGCAGTTATAAAGTCAGCTGGAGGAGCAGCAGCACTGCTCTCACCTGCCTTAAATTTACAGCAAATGAGACCCTGAACAGAGAAAGTAACCCCCCCCAGGAAATGACACTACTTGCTCCTGTACTACAGCTACAACTATTGCATCGGCAATGGGACCAGGTAGGGAATTAAACTTAATTTTTCTGGCGTGTAGATAGAAAACGATAGATGTCTTTCTAAACTAGGTAAGAAACTAGCTCATTAAATGCAATAACAATGTAGTTATTAAAATCACATCAGTCACCGGCGAGGTCAGCAGACGCAATAGTAAGTTGGCGGCCAAGCGCTAGATTGAGGCGGACCGGGAGGTTCCCGAGGCCCGGGAGCCCCGGGGAAGAGCAGAGGGACAGCGCAGAGCCGGCAGCTCTCGTGAGAGAGGCTGACGCGGCTTGGGCATTGCCAGGGGCAACCGCGGAAGATTTAAAGGGCCCTGAGGAGCGCCAGCAACCGGGAGCGTGGCAAGCAGGGCGTGTCGTGTCAGAAAGGGCATGGCGTGGCAGTTCGCGCGGGCAGGGCGCAGCCCCCGCCCCCCCTTCCCGGCTCGAGAAGGCTACCGAAGCGGTGGGCATCGGCCTCAGAAGGAGACGCCGGTATGGCTGCCACTCAGCTGAAAGCCATTGCTAGGAAAAATGGAGAAAGAGAAATTAAAATGCAACTGGGTACAAGAAACGTGGGAAAGCAGTAAAAAATAGGGAGCCACAGAGAGGGAATCGTAGAAAAAAAAAAAAAATTATAGATGAAGCGCTACGGGGCAGAGTTGGCAGAAGAGTAACAAGTTTTTGGGAGCCAGGCGGGCAGGTGGGCCGGTGGAGAGAGAGACGGAAGGAGGGACAGGCAGGGAGGCGAACAGAGATCTGGGGAAGGGTGGCAGAGATGGAGCGGGATGCACGCGACAGAATGCGCGACTCTCCGCAGCTCCCGGCGCCGGCGGGAGACCTTCACCGCCCCGATGCTTTTCTCTCTGCCTCGGCGGCAGGCGCCTCGACGCTCCTGTCCCGCGAGGCTTCCCGGTGGCTCGTGCGCGCGGCCGGCGCACTCTGTCTGGGATGGCTCGGAGGGATCCTTCCTTGCCGCGGGGGCTGGCTGTTCCTTGCTGGACGTGGCTGCCTGTGGGACCCCCTTGGATTCCCTCCTCGGACGGTTCACCTTCGTCAGCTCCCTCGGGTGGGCGTGCCTGGGCAGACCCTTCCCCAGCTCAAGGGAGGGATTCCAAAATAGGAACGGTGAGCTGGACGGAGGGGGACATAGAAATAAAACTTAAAAAGCAATAGGGTACAAGACAGATAGGAAAACATGAAGAAATAAAGGCAGGGAGATGGACTGGGGGATACATAGAAACAAACGAGAAAGCAGCGGGGTACGGGAAACAGGAAACAATTTGCAACCAGGGACAGGGAGGAAGATAGAGGGAGAAATAGGGGGAAAAAAATTCAAAAAGCAACGGGGTACGATTCACATGGACGCAAATTAAAAAATAAGGCCAGGGAGCTGGAGAGAGACGTACATATAAAGAAACTTTTAAAACCGACCGGGTAAAGGAAAGAGTGAGAAGAAATAAAGAAGAGGAAGAGGGAGCCAGATAGAGGGAGGCATCGGTAGAAATTTTGGCAAGAAATGAGGTAAAGAGCAGAGGGAATTTCCTGGTTTTGGCTAGAATAGAGATCATTTTCTTCCTAGTAGCCGGTATAGTGCTGTAGTTTGCATTTAACATGACAATAATGTTGATAAAAGACTGATGATTTAGTTGTCACTAGGCAGTGTTCACACTAAGTCAAGATGTTTCAGCTTCTCCTACTGCCCTGGCAGTGGAGGCTGGGAGTGCAGACAGCTGAGCCAAAGGAGCCAAAGGGGTATTCCATACCATATGATGTCCCAGCCAGTATATCAACTGGGGAAGTTGACCTCTAACCCCTGGCCCTGAGCCATGAGACTGTGATCCCTGACACCGTGACCTTTGAGGCTGCGAACCCATGCTGTGACCTTTGACCCGATGGCCCTTTTCACCCGGTGACCCTTTGACCCCCCAGCGGGTGACCTTTGACCCTGACAGTTGACCTTTTGACCCTCTGGTGTGGTAACCTTTGAACTTTTGACCCCAAAGACCTTTGCCCCCTACCCTGGTGCCCTTTGACCCCTGCCAGGTGATCTTTGACCCAATTACCTTTGACCCCGGCCCCGTGACCTTTGGCCCCGCCCCGTGACCTTTGACCCCCGACCCCGTGGCCTTTGACCCCCTGGCCCGTGACCTTTGACCCCCGACCCCGTGACCTTTGACCTCTTGCCCGTGACCTTTGACCCCGACCCCTTGACCTTTGACCCGACCCCGTGACCTTTGACCCCCGACCCCTTGACCTTTGACCCCGACCCCTTGACCTTTGACCCCCGACCCCTTGACCTTTGACCTTTGGTCTGTGACCTTTGACCCCCGACCCCGTGACCTTTGACCCCCCGACCCTTTGACCTTTGACCTCTGGCCCGTGACCTTTGACCCCCGACCCCTTGACCTTTGACCCCGACCCCGTGACCTTTGACCCCCGACCCCTTGACCTTTGACCCCCGACCCCTTGACCTTTGGCCTGTTGACCTTTGGCCCGCGACCCCTTGACCTTTGACCGCTGATCCCCGACCTTTGACCCCCGCCCCTGTGACCTTTGACCCCGTGGCCTTTGGCCTTTGACCCGTGGCCTTTGGCCCCCTGACCCGTGCCCTTTGACCCTCCCCCGGTGACATTTCAGCCCAGACCTCGGCCACCCCTGACCCCGTGAGCTTTGACCTTTAACCCCCGCCCCGTGACCTTTGGCCCCCTGACCCCGTGAGCTTTGATCCGGACTTGGTGATCTGTGACCTTTGAGCTCGACCCTTGAACCTTTGAGCTTTTACCCCGACCCCGGTGACCTTTGACCGTAACCCCATGGGCTCTGATCTTTGACCCTGTGACCTTTTACCCCTGACCCAGTGACCTTTCATATTTCACCCCTGCCCCCGGTGACATTTGACCCCAGACCCCTGTGACCCCTGACCCCACGAGCTTTGACCCTGACTTGGTGACCCTTGACCCCCACCCCTGACCTTTGAGCTTGACCCTTCAACCTTTGCGCTTTTGCCCCCCTGACCCCGGCGACCTTTGACCCCGTGAGCTTTGACCTTAGTGACTTTAGACCCCTGACCCCATGAGCTTTGACCCCTGGGCCTGGTGACCTATGGCCTCCGAGCCCCACGACCTTTGACCTCCGAGCCCTTGCCTTTGACAGAGTTAAGCACAGCAGTACTGCACATTTTAAAGTTAAAGCACTGCCCTACTGCAACGTTGCCATGGAAAATGGTTTCTGCCCTGGGAGTAAATTGTTTAACTTCAGCTTATAGCTCTTTACTCCCAGAGACTGAGCCAGCGGCTAGTGCGGTTTTCTTTTAAATTTAAGTTTTACAATACCAACTTCAAAGTTTTGTAATACATTTTTACAATCGCAACTTCAAAAGATGCACTAGGAAATGACGTCTGCTGTGATACTAAATTTTTTAAATTTTTTTAATTAAAAACTTCTTTACTTACACTCAGCAGCAGTGCCATATTCTATTACTTTTTTTTTTAATATTTTATGTAATTTCAACGTTTTACAGAGCTTTTTCCACCCTATCAGTCTTGTCCACATTCCTCACTGCCCTTATGTCCGTCGCTACCCGTCCAGAAGTTTTACTGCCCAAGGTGACGTTACCTCCACCATCCCTGTTCCCAAGCAAAAAACAAGTGAGCTCCACTCCTCTTCACACGCTGTCCACTTCCACACTTAGACATAAAAATTATAAATAGCATTAGATCACCTCAATATTTTACAAACACACCATGGAATAATAAAGTTACACTCACCCGCTTTACAACCCTGGCCTACTCCATGCTGGCCATCTAGTCCAGCTCCCCCCACCCTTCGCCCGCAAAATCCTCAACTGTCTTCCAAAGACCAGCCGCAGACCAACCTAATTCCCTGCGCTCGGTGGCGATTACCAGGTTCCAGGGGAGCGCTCCACGGGAGCTCTGTTCCTGGCAGCCTTGAAAAAAAATCGCCCTGCCTGCCAGAACCCCAGCCCAAGCCTGACCCCCATCCAAACATTGGCCGTGACCACTGTCCCACAGAGCAGCCGGGACCGGAGGGGGAAAAAAAAAAAAAAAAAAAAAGCCACCCACTGGGGTTTTTTTATTCTAATTGTATTTTATTTTTTCCTAATTGCCTAACAAACATCTCTACCTCCACCCTGCAAGAGACCACTAAAAAGCTAAACCACATAACCCTACAACGTTACGCACATTCACAACACACCACTCATTCAGATCACACGCACACTAGCCCTCGCTCTCAACTAACCCATCCCGCCGCCAAAGGGTGTCAAGGGGCCATCGCCCCTTACCCGCAGCACCCAGGGCCTCAAAAAGCACCCTGCCTGCAAAAACCCTGGCCCCAGCCCAACCTCCCCACAAACTGCCCTTCCATTACAGCAACGCTTCAACACGCACCATCTGCACCATACATAGATTTTCAACCAGACACTTAGCTTTCATAGTGGCACTTGTCACAGTCCAACCCCCGTAGCAGCCACATCGCCTACTCTCACTTTAAAACCCCTCCCGGCAATTCCCAGCTGTGTCCCTCCCTCCCAGCCTCTCCCCAGCCCGGGTCCCTCAACTTAGCTTGCAGAGGGCCCAGGGTCCGAATCCATCCTCCACAAAACCACACGGGCTGACTGGGATGTTCCTCAAGGGGACACATTGCTCTTCAACATCTGCAATGAAAAAAACAAACAAACAAACAAAAAAAACCAAATCAGAAAAGGCAGTAAGCATGCCGCTGGCCAACGCCAACTACTTCCCCAACTCCCCCCTCCTCACAAGTGCCACCGCGTTCGCTTCCCCGCTCATTCCAGAGTCAGACCCTGCAGCCGTCGTCACTCGTGGTACCTAAGGTACCAAGAGACACCAAGTTAGCGTGGCGCTCATGACAAGTCATCGGCCCCACGCTCCTCCTCACTAATCCACAGCTCACCTCAAGCGCTCACCCAATTCAAAGATAGCCCACACAGCGCCTCCAGAACGGAAGGTAAATGCTTAACCGAGCAGCCCCATAATACTTCGCTATTCAACACCGACCTGGCCGACGACCGCCTCACCTTCTCGGACCGCTCACCGGCACGCAGCTTTGCAGGAGACCTTATAGCAGACTTCACGGTACGTAAAGGGTGCCTATAAGAAACCTGCAGAGGGACTTTTTACAAGGGTGTACAGCAATAGGACAAGGCGGTAACGGCTTCAGTCCTAAAGAGGGTACATTTAGTTTAGGTATTAGGAAGACGTTTCTCACTAGGGGTGGCGAGGCACTGGAACGGGTTGCCCAGAGAAACTGCGGATGCTCCCTCCCTGGAAGCATTCAAGGCCAGGTCAGATGGGGCTTTGAGCAACCTGGTCTCGCGGAAGGCGTCCCTACCCATTGCGGGGGTGGGGTAGGAACTAGAGGATCTTTATGGTGCCTTCCAACCCAAACCACTCTACGATTCTATGACATCCAAATCCAACTGCAAAACTCATCTGAGAAGGGCTGGTGAACCCTCCTCCCTTTCCCCAGCAGTCCCAAAACTTTAGAAACCCCTTTTCTTCTCCTCAACTGTCAGGAAAGGAACCCCACTGCTTCCTGACGCCTCCTGCCCTCCATTCGCACCCCTGAACCCCCTTCAGTGGCTACTCCTCAGGAGCCGCTCTTCTGAGCCACGTCCCAAATTCTGGGGGGCACCTCCTAACCTACAATTTCACAGAGACCCTGAGCTCTGCTACATGCCCACAAAATAAAGTCAAGTCCCAAGGCTTGTAATCTACAAGGGGCCTGCCACGAGCTGCAAAGATTCTAGGGACAATATGGCATTCTGTGGGCAATGAGGAAAGGCGACGAGGCATCCCAGAGCCTGAAAGGCATTGTGCTTCACGGCCCTTCTGCTTTCTTCAGAAATACTAAATCTCCATATACAGATGCATACAAGACGCTCACCCTAACCCCTGACAAACAATGTCACCATCGGTCCCATTAAGAGAGATATCAGCAACTTACACAGAATACAGCAGAACTGGTGGAAAAAAACAAGGCTCCTTTTTCAATAAAGCTGGGAATTCCAGGAAAACATAATGCATGAAGAATTAAAAACAAACAAACAAACAAACAATGCATACCATTAAACCATCTTTCTACCCCCGAACACTCAAAACAAAATTACTGACCTGAAAAAAAGAAAGGAAAAAAAAAAAAAAGCTGCATACAAGTGTTACTTTCTACCACACATGCTGCTGAACCTTGACTGGTCCTGAAGCTCTTACCTCAGGCAGACACCTCTTCCCAAAGGGCTGAGCCAGCTCAAAAGCTGCAAAGGACTCAAGCAAGAGCTGAGCACCAACACCAGAGAAACCCAGGAGCACAAGGAGCTCCCTCAGCAGAGGCTGTGGCTCAAGTAGCCCGAGCCTCCGCCCACCACCCTTAGCACAATCACCTGGGAAAGGGGAAGGGCAAACCACCAGCAGTTATAAAGTCAGCTGGAGGAGCAGCAGCACTGCTCTCACCTGCCTTAAATTTACAGCAAATGAGACCCTGAACAGAGAAAGTAAACCCCCCCCAGGAAATGACACTACTTGCTCCTGTACTACAGCTACAACTATTGCATCAGCAATGTGACCAGGTAAGGAGTTCAACTTAATTTTTCTGAGGCATAGACAGAAAAAGATACATGTGTCTCTAAACTAGGTAGGAAATTAGCTCGTTAAATGCAATAACAATGTAGTTATTAAAATCACATCAGTCACTGGTGAGGCCAGCAGACACAATAGTAAGTTGGCGGCTAAGCGCTAGATTGAGGCGGACCGGGAGGTTCCCGAGGCCCAGGAGCCCCAGGGAAGAGCAGAGGGACCGTGCAGAGCCGGCAGCTCTCACGAGAGAGGCTGACGCGGTGTGGGCATTGCCAGGGGCGAACGTGGAAGATTTAAATGGCCCTGAGGAGCACCAGCGACCGGGAGCATGGCAAACAGGGCGTGGTGCGTCAGAAAGGTGTGCCATGGTGCGGCAGTTTGCGCGGGTAGGGCGCAGCCCTCCCCTCCCCAGCTCAAGAAGCTTACTGAAGCGGTGGGCATCGGCCTCAGAAGGAGACCCCGATATGGCTGCCACTCGGGTGAATGCCGTTGCTAGGAAAAACGTGGCGACACGGACAGAGCTCCCACGTAAACGTGCGGCTGTCCAGGTCTCTGGCCGCAGGGAGTGCCTGAGTCTATCGCTGATGCCAGAGGGCAGCGGGGACACCTCTTGTGTGAGATGTGACCAGGTAGATGATCTGCTCAGCCTGGTGGCAGAGCTGAAGGAGGAAGCGGAAAGGTTGAGGAGTATCAAGGAGTGTGAGAGGGAGATAGGTTGGTGGACCCACACCCTACCATCCCTGAGGCGGAGGCAGCAGATGGAGGCTCCGCGAGAAGCGGAGGTTCCCCTGCCCCCTTGCCACCGGGCAGGAGGGGACCTAAGAGATGGAGGGGAATGGATACAGGTCCCTGCTCGGGGAGGCAGGCGAGTCCCCTCCCGGTCTCCCTCACCTTCCCAGTTGCCCCTACGCAACAGGAATGGGGCTCTGGAACTTGAGGACCGGGTCAACGAAGATCAGGGTGTAGGTGAAGCCCTATGCAGGGAGGTGCCTAGGCTCAGTTGGGCAGCCCCACGCATTCTCACAGCCTCTGAAAAAAGAAAAAGGAGGGTAATTGTCGTAGGCGACTCCCTTCTGAGGGGGACAGGGGGCCCAATATGCAGTCCTGACCCATGCCACAGGGAAGTCTGCTGCCTCCCTGGGGCCCGGTTGAAAGACATTACCGGGGAACTCCCGGGTCTGGTTCGGACCTCTGATTATTACCCATTGCTAGTTGTGCAGGTTGGCAGCGATGAGACTGCAGGAAGAAATCCAAAGGCAATCAAAAGGGACTTCAGGGCACTGGGGCGATTAGCGGAAGGAGCACAGGTAGTGTTTTCCTCAATCCCTTAGTGGCAGGGGAATATACTGAAAGGAACAGGAAACCACACCTGGTGATGATGTGGCTCAGAGGCTGGTGCCATCGGTGGCATTTGGGGTTTTTTGATCACGGGGAGGTTTACACGGCACCGGGCTTGCTAGCGACGGATGGTATCCAGCTATCTCAAAGGGGTAAAAGAATCCTCGCTCGTGAGATGGCGGGGCTCATAGAGAGGGCTTTAAACTAGGTTTGAAGGGGGTAAGGGATAAGACTAGGTGCACCAGAGACGAGCCTGGGGGCAGCGTGCCGACGTTAGGGGTGGATTCGATAGGCCAGCTCGAATGCATCGATGCCAACACACGCAGCGTGGGCGATAAACAGGAGGAGCTGGAAGCCATCGTGCAGCAGGATAGATAGGACTTAGCCGCCATCACGGAAACACGGAGGGATGACTCCCGTGACCGGAGTGCTACGTCTTGGGCTTAGCGACCGTGAAATGATAGAATTCTCAATTCTTGGTGAGGCAAGGAAGGGGGTTAGCAAAACCACCGCTCTGGACTTCCGGAGGGCAAACTTTAGCCTCTTTGAGGCACTGGTTGAGAGAATCCCTTGGGAGACGGTCCTGAAGGGCAAAGGGTCCAGGAGGGACGGACGTTCTTTAAGAAGGAAATCTTAACAGCTCAGGACCAGGCTATTCCCCCGTGCCGCAAGTCGAATCGCTGAGGAAAACGACCGGCCTGGCTGAATGGGGAGCTTTTTCTAGGAGTCAGGAAAAAAAGGAGAGTTTATCATCTCTGGAAGAAAGGGCGGGCAACTTGGGAGGAGTACAGGGATCTTGTTAGGTCATAGAGAAAGGAAATTAGAAAGACAAAAGCTCAGCTAGAACTAAATCTGTCCGCTGTCGTAAGAGACGACAAAAAATGTTTTTACAAATACGTTAATGGTAAAAAGAATCCCAAGGAGAATATCTATCCTGTAACGGATACGGAAGGGAACGTTGCCAGCAGAGATGAGGAAAAGGCTGAGGTACTTAATGCCTTCTTTGCCTCAGTCTTTAATAGGGAGACCAGTTATCCTCAGGGTACTCTGCCTCCTGAGCGGGAAGGTGAGGATGAAGAGCAGAATATACCCCCCCCCCGCCTTAATGCAGGAGGAAATAGTTAGTGACCTACTACGCCATCTGGATGCTCACAAATCTATGGGACCAGATGGAATCCATCCCAGAGTACTGAGGGAACTGGCAGAGGTGCTTCCCAAGCTGCTCTCCCTCATCTATCGGCGATCCTGGTCAACGGGGAAGGTCCCAGAGAACTGGAGGCTTGCCAATGTGACGCCCATTTACGAGAAGGGTCAGAGGGAGGATCCGGGGAACTACGGGCCTGTCAGCCTGACCTCGGTACCGGGGAAGATTATGGAACGGTTTGTCTTGAGAGCGCTCACGTGGCACGTCCGGGACAAGCAGGGGATTGGGCCCAGTCAGCGTGGGTTTACGAAAGGCGGGTTCTGCTTGACCAACCCGATCTCCTTCTATGACCGGGTGACCTGCCTGGTGGATGAGGGAAAGGCTGTGGATGTTACCTACCTTGACTTCAGCAAGGCCTTTGATACTGTCTCTCATGGCATACCCCTTGAGAAGCTGTCGTCGCCTGGCTTAGACAAGTGTACTCTTTGCTGGGTGAAAAACTGGCTGGATGGACGAGCCCAGAGGGTTGTGGTGAATGGGGCTAAATCCAGTTGGTGGCGGGTCGCTAGTGGTGTTCCCCAGGGCTCGGTGTTGGGCCCGGTTCTGCTTAACATCTTTATCGATGATTTGGACGAGGAGATCGAGTGCCCCCTCGGCAAGTTTGCAGACGACGCCAAGTTGGGACTCGGGGCCGATCTCCTTGAGGATAGGAAGGCTCTACACAGATATCTGGACAGGCTGGATCAATGGGCCGAGGCCAACTGTATGAAGTTCAACAAGACCAAGTGCCGGGTCCTGCGCTTTGGTCTCGGCGACCCCGTGCAGCGCTATGGGCTTGGGGAAGAGTGGCTGGAAAGCTGCCCGGCAGAGAAAGACCTGGGGGTGCTGGTTGACAGCCGGCTGACTATGAGCCAGCAGTGTGCCCACGTGGCCAGGAAGGCCAATGGCATCCTGGCCTGTACCAGAAATAGTGTGGCCGGCAGGAGCAGGGAGGTAATCGTTCCCCCGTATTTGGCACTGGCGAGGCCGCACCTCGAGTACTGCGTTCAGTTTTGGGCCCCTCGCTACGGGAAAGACGTTGAGTTGCTGAAACGTGTCCAGAGAAGGGCAACCGAGTTGGTGAGGGGCCTGGAGCGTAAGTCGATGAGGAACGGCTGCGGGAGCTGGGGTGGTTTAGTCTGGAGAAAAGGAGGCTGAGGGGAGACCTTATTGCTCTCTACAACTACCTGAAAGGAGATTGTAGCGAGGTGGGTACTGGTCTCTTCTATCAAGTAACTAGAGATAGGACGAGAGAAAATGGCCTGAAGTTGCGCCAGGGGAGGTTTAGATTGGATAGCAGAAAAAAATTCTTTACTGAGAGGGTTGTCAGGCATTGGAACAGGCTGCCCAGGGTAGTGATGGAGTCACCATCCCTGCAGGTGTTCAAAACACACGTAGATGTGGCATTTTGGGACATGATTTAGTGGGCGTGGTGGTGGTGGGTTGATGGTTGGACTTCATGATCTTAGAGGTCCTTTCCAAATTTCATGATTCGATTCAATGCGATTTGATTCTATTCTAGGGAGCAGAACAGAGATCTAGCAAGAAAGGAAAAAAAGGAAGGGAGGGAGAACAAAGGGAGAGAGACACAAAGACTGGAAGAAGGACAAAGGGATGGCAGAGGAAAAAAAATAGTGATAGGCTGCAGGACAGAGATGGAGGAGTTCAAAAAAGACACAGGGAGCATGACAGAATGAGAGTGAGAAAAAAGGGACAGAGCAGGACAGCACTGTAGGAAAAAACAACTGTGATTGATAGGCTGTGAGAGAGATACGGAGGAATAGAGAAAATAGAAGGGACAGCTAGCTGGAGAGGGGGATACAGTTAGAAAGGATGGAAGAGGGAATGGAACAGAGAGAAATACAGGAAAGATAGCAAGAGGAAGCAGGGCAGAGGGCCAGCAATAGAAGAAAAAAGGGACAGGGATCTGGACAGATGGAGAAAAAAGCAGAAGGAACAGATACAACACGATACGATGGGACAGGAAGTAAGGGAGAGCGACAGATGAGAATAATGACAAGAGATAGAGAGAGACTGTGAGAAACACAGGAGGTTGGGGGGGGAGAGAGAGAGAGATTAGGACCCCTGCAGAGAGAGAGAAGACATGAATAAAAAGAGTAGGGAGCACTACAAAGGGTCAGAGAAAGAGAAGAACAGGAAGGACAACGGGGACAGTGAGATACAGAATAAAACCCCCCACATGTTATACACATGTTATCCAGTAATCAAGCCCATTTCAGAGTTACACAGTACCTCAGCCCCTTTAAGAAAAGTAACACATTGACCGAGCCCAATTCGGCAGCACAGAGAACCCGAGCCCCTTTCAAAGTCGGCGCACCGCGCCCGAGCCCCTTTCGGCGGCGCACCGCGCCCGAGCCCCTTTCGGCGGCGCACCGCGCCCGAGCCCCTTTCGGCGGCGCACCGCGCCCGAGCCCCTTTCGGCGGCGCACCGCGCCCGAGCCCCTTTCGGCGGCGCACCGCGCCCGAGCCCCTTTCGGCGGCGCACCGCGCCCGAGCCCCTTTCGGCGGCGCACCGCGCCCGAGCCCCTTTCGGCGGCGCACCGCGCCCGAGCCCCTTTCGGCGGCGCACCGCGCCCGAGCCCCTTTCGGCGGCGCACCGCGCCCGAGCCCCTTTCGGCGGCGCACCGCGCCCGAGCCCCTTTCGGCGGCGCACCGCGCCCGAGCCCCTTTCGGCGGCGCACCGCGCCCGAGCCCCTTTCGGCGGCGCACCGCGCCCGAGCCCCTTTCGGCGGCGCACCGCGCCCGAGCCCCTTTCGGCGGCGCACCGCGCCCGAGCCCCTTTCGGCGGCGCACCGCGCCCGAGCCCCTTTCGGCGCCGCACCGCGCCCGAGCCCCTTTCGGCGCCGCACCGCGCCCGAGCCCCTTTCGGCGCCGCACCGCGCCCGAGCCCCTTTCGGCGCCGCACCGCGCCCGAGCCCCTTTCGGCGCCGCACCGCGCCCGAGCCCCTTTCGGCGCCGCACCGCGCCCGAGCCCCTTTCGGCGCCGCACCGCGCCCGAGCCCCTTTCGGCGCCGCACCGCGCCCGAGCCCCTTTCGGCGCCGCACCGCGCCCGAGCCCCTTTCGGCGCCGCACCGCGCCCGAGCCCCTTTCGGCGCCGCACCGCGCCCGAGCCCCTTTCGGCGCCGCACCGCGCCCGAGCCCCTTTCACAGTTATGTAGCTACGGAGCCAATTTCAAAGTTGGGCAATTACTAGAGCCAGGAACGCACACCCTTTCTATTAACCCAGCAGCAGCTACATTTACCTCGAGGTATCTACAGCTCTCCCTTGGATGCCCAATTCTAACAGACACTTTCACTTACTTCAACAGCTAAGTTTACCCATGGGCACTAAACGCGCATGCTTCGCTCCACACTTGCCTTTGTGATTGCCATTACTACTGTGATTCTCACAAGGAGACCTAATTACCTGTCTTTTTTTCATTTTCTTTTTTTTTTTGCTTCATTTGGTCTATTACTGATTCCACATACATTCAGCTAGGTCAGTAGTTACAGTCCAATTCTACAATGTACTTTTTCTACAATATATAGAAAAGACTTATGGCCTCACTGGTCAAATTTTTGACACTATTAGTTTTATTCCTCTTTTAACCATTATTTTTACAAATACATTTTAACTCCAAAAATTTAGCATTACCTTCAGAAGAAACGCCACTATTAGTCCCTGCAATTCTCTACGGAGCGGTCTTTTCCACGTTCCTCGCTCCCGTTACATCCGTCGCTGCACATCCAGAAGTTTTACTCCCTGAGGTGACATTACCTGCACGATCCCCGTTCCCGGGCAGAAAACGAGTGAGCTCCGCTCATCTTGACAGAATGTCCACTTCCACACCTCGGCACAAAAACAAAAACTGAAAAGTATCATTACATCACAAACTACAAAGAGCACCCAAATATTTTACAAACCCACCACAGAAAAATACAGTTACACTCATGCACTTCACAACCCTGGCCTGCTCCATGCTGGCCATCTAGTCCAACTCCCCCCACCCTTCGCCCGCAAAATCCTCAACTGTCTTCCAAAGACCATCCACTGAACAACGTATTTCCCTGCGCTGACTGGCAATTACCACGTTCCAGGGCAGCACTCCATGGGAATGCCGTTCCCGGGAGCCTTGAAAAAAGTCACCCTGCCTGTGAAAACCCAGGCCCGAGCCGGACCCCAGTCCAAACACTGGCAATCAACATTGCCTCATGGAGCAGCTGGGACCAGGGCGGGGGGGGGAACAGGGCGGGGGAGGACACACCAAAAACCAACCCATATCCCAGCTGGGTTTTTTTATTCTAAATTGTTGTTTTGTTTTTTTTTCCTAATTCCCTGAGAAACATCTCAACTCTACATCCACCCTGAAAGGAAAAAACCAAAAAGGCTAAACCACATAACCCTACAAGGTTAGACACATTCACAACACACCACTCATTCAGATCACATGCACGCCAGCCCTCACTCTCAACTCATCCATCCTACCACCCACAGGCCTCGAGAGGCCGTCGCCCCGTGCCTGCGGCACTGGGGCCTCAAAAATCGCCCTGCCTGCAAAAACCCTGGCCCCAGCCCAACCTCCTTCCAACCTCCCCACAAACTGCCCTTCCGTTACACCAATGTTTCAACACGCACCATCATCTCCACCATCCGTGCATTTTCAACCCGATACTTAGCTTTCACGGTGCCACATGGCACAGTCCAACCTCCGTAGCAGCCGTGTCACCTAAACGCAAGGTTCCTTCAAGCACCTCGTACCCTGTCATCACCTGCAAATACAACACACAAAGCTTTTCAATAGACACTTCATCCTTGAGAGAGAAGTCCTCCACCGCTTCCCACCTATTCCCAAAATAACACATCCTCCCAGTCAGTGTCCTCCATGGCACTTGAAAAAACAGAGCATCGCAAACACAGAGCTGTCCCAAAGTTACCGATCGCTCCGAGACCCATCACGCTGCTACTCAGACCTCAAGGCCTTGACCATTTCTACAGACTTGCCACAAAGCATCCGCATAAACAATATGAACACCGTTGCCCAGTTACTGCCTTACTCTATGCTAGCTCACAGTCCAATTACGATCCCCTCAACTCCTTGCATGCAAAGAACCCAAAGTCATTAAACCTTCTGTGCTGTCTCTACAATGCTATACAATACACACACAAACATAGACCCATGTAATTCACATGCAAATATAATGCCATACAAGGCAGTACTCTTATCTCGGTCAAGACAAAACAACTCGGAGCACTGCCATACCACACAAAACAGAACAGGGCCAATACAAGAGACTCTCAGATGACAGTCAATACAAGTACAGACCAAAACAATACAAAACCAATACAGAACCATAGAAGGCAAGGCAGTCTCTGGTGGCAATCGATACAAGGGCAGAGCACTGCACTACAAAACACAATGCAGGGCCATGCAACGTGAGACAGTCTCACATGACAGTCAATACAAATACAGAACAAAACAACACAAGACAAAGGCAAATACAGACCAATACAATGCAAGAAAACTGCAAAACACAGCAAAGCAAAGCAGTCTCATAGAGCCACCGGCCGCATCTTCCTTCCGACTCCACTCACGGACCCACCTCCTTACAGCGCCCTGTTGCCTTCCCTCGTCGCTCTGTGGCACGCATCTTTTCCCTCCGCATCTGAAAAAAAACCAAAACCAAACATATTGAACGAGTCACCTGGATGCAGAGCAAGAGCTTCACAACTCCAGAGGTCTTGATTCCATCTACAAAGACCATCTGGAGTCCAGCTACAGCCTACCATTTAAAAAAAAAAACAAACAAAAAAACAAAAAACAAAAAAACCCCCCACCAACAAAAAAAAAAAACAGGGCCAAAATTTAAGCCCATCACATGCAAGACCTAACACCTTAGAGAGTCAAATCCTCTTCACCGCCCCTCAACAGCCCCTGCCGCACAGCTCCAATCGTCTCCGTGAAACACTATCGGCATGGCTGTTTGCGCAGCCCGCCGATGGCTACTCGAGCCGAGATGACTGTACAACCCTTGCCTAAACAGTCTAGGCACATCAACGTTTGACCCGTAGACTCTTATCGCTGTTCCACCTACCCCTGACTCTACATCCCCAGGCAGAGCAGCTCCAAGCCAAACACACCCGTGCGCAGAACGTCACCATGTGGAACGCTACCAACGAGGTGATTCAAAGAGAGAGAAAACTCTCAGCAAGAAGAATGACGCCCGGACAGGAGGCGTCGTCGGGCAAGATGACCTATGGAGCTGCAACCATGAGGCCAGGAGGCTCTACAGCAGAGCCTCCAGAGAAGAGGAGTCGAACAGAATGGCCCGTTACAAGATGGCACTGTCAAAACCCAGACGACAGATGCACCAGAAGCCTGGCATTGAGACCTAAGGATGTCAGGATGCAGGGAAGAAGTCCAAGTCCGAGAAAACGGACGGCTAGAGAGCAGAGCTGCCAATGCAGCCCAGAAGAACGCTGCCAAAAGAGGACCGACCGGAACCCGCCGAGACCGATCCATGCTTTAGAGCTCCGAGTGCAAGAAAAGAAGCACCTGATTGGCACCGGGCCGATAAGTACGGGCATTCGAGACGCTAGGGACAGCACCTGAAGCACATGCCATGCTCCTCCAAGCGCAAAGCGTAATGAGGACATCGAGACCTGAGGAAGGTCTAAGAGCACAAGACAGACTACACAAACTACATGCCACCGAGGACACAGGCTGGAAATGCCCTGCCCGGCACACACAGGTCTCGTGCTGAAAAGCAACCCGCTCCCTTCGCCTGCACAAAGGCGACTGCTTTAGGATAGCACTCTCTCCTGCACTAACTTTAAAACCCCTCCCTGCAATTCCCAGCTGTGTCCCTTCCTCTCAGCCTCTCCCCAGCCTGAGTCCCTCAACTTAGCTTTCAGAGGGCCAAGGGTCTGAATCCATCCTCCACAAAACCACACGGGCTAACTGGGATGTTCC
This sequence comes from Haliaeetus albicilla, assembly GCF_947461875.1. NCBI lineage: Eukaryota > Metazoa > Chordata > Aves > Accipitriformes > Accipitridae > Haliaeetus > Haliaeetus albicilla. Next base: position 145,695 of record NW_027212464.1, on the reverse strand, counting down.
TCAAGGGGACACAGTGCTCTTCAACATCTGCAATGAAAAAAAGAAATAAACAAACAAACAAAAAAACCAAATTAGAAAAGGGAGTAAGCATCCCACTGGCCAACACCAACTACTTCCCCAACTCTCCCCTCCTCACAAGTGCCACCGTGTTCGCTTCCCCGCTCATTCCAGACTCAGACCCTGCAGCCGTCGTCACTCGTGGTACCTAAGGTACCAAGAGACACCAAGTTAGCGTGGCGCTCATGACAAGTCATCGGCCCCACGCTCCTCCTTACTAATCCACAGCTCACCTCAAACGCTCACCCAATTCAAAGATAGCCCACACAGCGCCTCCAGAACAGAAGGTAAATGCTTAACCGAGCAGCCCCATAATACTTCGCTATTCAACACCGACCTGGCCGACGACCGCCTCACCTTCTCGGACCCCTCACCGGCATGCAGCTTTGCAAGAGACCTTATAGCAGACTTCACGGTATGTAAAGGGTGCCTATAAGAAACCTGCAGAGGGACTTTTTACAAGGGTGTACAGCAATAGGACAAGGCGGTAACGATTTCAGTCCTAAGAAGGGTACATTTAGTTTAGGTATTAGGAAGACGTTTCTCACTAGGGGTGGCAAGGCACTGGAACGGGTTGCCCAGAGAAACTGCGGATGCTCCCTCCCTGGAAGCATTCAAGGCCAGGTCAGATGGGGCTTTGAGCAACCTGGTCTCGCGGAAGGCGTCCCTACCCATTGCGGGGGTGGGGTAGGAACTAGAGGATCTTTATGGTGCCTTCCAACCCAAACCACTCTACGATTCTATGACATCCAAATCCAACTGCAAAACTCATCTGAGAAGGGCTGGGGAACCCTCCTCCCTTTCCCCAGCAGTCCCAAAACTTTAGAAACCCCTTTTCTTCTCCTCAACTGTCAGGAAAGGAACCCCACTGCTTCCTGACGCCTCCTGCCCGCCATTCGCACCTCTGAACCCCCTTCAGTGGCTACTCCTCAGGAGCCGCTCTTCTGAGCCACGTCCCAAATTCTGGGGGCACCTCCTAACCTACAGTTTCACAGAGACCCTGAGCTCTGCTACATGCCCACAAAATAAAGTCAAGTCCCAAGGCTTGTAATCTACAAGGGGCCTGCCACGAGCTGCAAAGATTCTAGGGACAATATGGCATTCTGTGGGCAATGAGGAAAGGCGACGAGGCATCCCAGAGCCTGAAAGGCATTGTGCTTCACGGCCCTTCTGCTTTCTTCAGAAATACTAAACCTCCATATACAAATACATACAAGATGCTCACCCTAACCCCTGACAAACAATGTCACCATCGGTCCCGTTAAGAGAGATATCAGCAACTTACACAGCATACAGCAGAACTGGTGGAAAAAAACAAGGTTCCTTTTTCAATAAAGCTGGGAATTCCAGGAAAACACAATGCATGAAGAATTTAAAAAAGAAAAAAACCCTAAACAATGCATACTACTAAACCATCTTTCTACCCCCGAACACTCAAAACAAAATTACTGACCTGAAAAAAAAGAAAGGAAAACAAACAAACAAAAAAGCTGCATACAAGCGTTACTTTCTACCACACAGGCTGCTGAACCTTGACTGGTCCTGAAGCTCTTACCTCAGGCAGACAGCTCTTCCCAAAGGGCTGAGCCAGCTCAAAAGCTGCAAAGGACTCAAGCAAGAGCTGAGCACCAACACCAGAGAAACCCAGGAGCACAAGGAGCTCCCTCAGCAGAGGCTGTGGCTCAAATACCCCCAGCCTCCGCCCACCACCCTTAGCACAATCACCTGGGAAAGGGGAAGGGCAAACCACCAGCAGTTATAAAGTCAGCTGGAGGAGCAGCAGCACTGCTCTCACCTGCCTTAAATTTACAGCAAATGAGACCCTGAACAGAGAAAGTAACCCCCCCCAGGAAATGACACTACTTGCTCCTGTACTACAGCTACAACTATTGCATCGGCAATGGGACCAGGTAGGGAATTAAACTTAATTTTTCTGGCGTGTAGATAGAAAACGATAGATGTCTTTCTAAACTAGGTAAGAAACTAGCTCATTAAATGCAATAACAATGTAGTTATTAAAATCACATCAGTCACCGGCGAGGTCAGCAGACGCAATAGTAAGTTGGCGGCCAAGCGCTAGATTGAGGCGGACCGGGAGGTTCCCGAGGCCCGGGAGCCCCGGGGAAGAGCAGAGGGACAGCGCAGAGCCGGCAGCTCTCGTGAGAGAGGCTGACGCGGCTTGGGCATTGCCAGGGGCAACCGCGGAAGATTTAAAGGGCCCTGAGGAGCGCCAGCAACCGGGAGCGTGGCAAGCAGGGCGTGTCGTGTCAGAAAGGGCATGGCGTGGCAGTTCGCGCGGGCAGGGCGCAGCCCCCGCCCCCCCTTCCCGGCTCGAGAAGGCTACCGAAGCGGTGGGCATCGGCCTCAGAAGGAGACGCCGGTATGGCTGCCACTCAGCTGAAAGCCATTGCTAGGAAAAATGGAGAAAGAGAAATTAAAATGCAACTGGGTACAAGAAACGTGGGAAAGCAGTAAATAATAGGGAGCCACAGAGAGGGAATCGTAGAAAAAAAAAAAAATTATAGATGAAGCGCTACGGGGCAGAGTTGGCAGAAGAGTAACAAGTTTTTGGGAGCCAGGCGGGCAGGTGGGCCGGTGGAGAGAGAGACGGAAGGAGGGACAGGCAGGGAGGCGAACAGAGATCTGGGGAAGGGTGGCAGAGATGGAGCGGGATGCACGCGACAGAATGCGCGACTCTCCGCAGCTCCCGGCGCCGGCGGGAGACCTTCACCGCCCCGATGCTTTTCTCTCTGCCTCGGCGGCAGGCGCCTCGACGCTCCTCTCCCGCGAGGCTTCCCGGTGGCTCGTGCGCGCGGCCGGCGCACTCTGTCTGGGATGGCTCGGAGGGATCCTTCCTTGCCGCGGGGGCTGGCTGTTCCTTGCTGGACGTGGCTGCCTGTGGGACCCCCTTGGATTCCCTCCTCGGACGGTTCACCTTCATCAGCTCCCTCAGGTGGGCGTGCCTGGGCAGACCCTTCCCCAGCTCAAGGGAGGGATTCCAAAATAGGAACGGTGAGCTGGACGGAGGGGGACATAGAAATAAAACTTAAAAAGCAATAGGGTACAAGACAGATAGGAAAACATGAAGAAATAAAGGCAGGGAGATGGACTGGGGGATACATAGAAACAAACGAGAAAGCAGCGGGGTACGGGAAACAGGAAACAATTTGCAACCAGGGACAGGGAGGAAGATAGAGGGAGAAATAGGGGGAAAAAAATTCAAAAAGCAACGGGGTACGATTCACATGGACGCAAATTAAAAAATAAGGCCAGGGAGCTGGAGAGAGACGTACATATAAAGAAACTTTTAAAACCGACCGGGTAAAGGAAAGAGTGAGAAGAAATAAAGAAGAGGAAGAGGGAGCCAGATAGAGGGAGGCATCGGTAGAAATTTTGGCAAGAAATGAGGTAAAGAGCAGAGGGAATTTCCTGGTTTTGGCTAGAATAGAGATCATTTTCTTCCTAGTAGCCGGTATAGTGCTGTAGTTTGCATTTAACATGACAATAATGTTGATAAAAGACTGATGATTTAGTTGTCACTAGGCAGTGTTCACACTAAGTCAAGATGTTTCAGCTTCTCCTACTGCCCTGGCAGTGGAGGCTGGGAGTGCAGACAGCTGAGCCAAAGGAGCCAAAGGGGTATTCCATACCATATGATGTCCCAGCCAGTATATCAACTGGGGAAGTTGACCTCTAACCCCTGGCCCTGAGCCATGAGACTGTGATCCCTGACACCGTGACCTTTGAGGCTGCGAACCCATGCTGTGACCTTTGACCCGATGGCCCTTTTCACCCGGTGACCCTTTGACCCCCCAGCGGGTGACCTTTGACCCTGACAGTTGACCTTTTGACCCTCTGGTGTGGTAACCTTTGAACTTTTGACCCCAAAGACCTTTGCCCCCTACCCTGGTGCCCTTTGACCCCTGCCAGGTGATCTTTGACCCAATTACCTTTGACCCCGGCCCCGTGACCTTTGGCCCCGCCCCTGTGACCTTTGACCCCCGACCCCTTGGCCTTTGAACCCGACCCCGTGACCTTTGACCTCTGGCCCGTGACCTTTGACCCCGACCCCTTGACCTTTGACCCGACCCCTTGACCTTTGACCCCGACCCCGTGACCTTTGACCCCGACCCCTTGACCTTTGACCCCGACCCCTTGACCTTTGACCTTTGGTCTGTGACCTTTGACCCCCGACCCCGTGACCTTTGACCCCCCGACCCTTTGACCTTTGACCTCTGGCCCGTGACCTTTGACCCCGACCCCGTGACCTTTGACCCCCGACCTTTGGCCTCTGGCCCGTGACCTTTGACCCCCGACCCCTTGACCTTTGACCCCGACCCCTTGACCTTTGGCCTGTTGACCTTTGGCCCGCGACCCCTTGACCTTTGACCGCTGATCCCCGACCTTTGACCCCCGCCCCTGTGACCTTTGACCCCGTGGCCTTTGGCCTTTGACCCGTGGCCTTTGGCCCCCTGACCCGTGCCCTTTGACCCTCCCCCGGTGACATTTCAGCCCAGACCTCGGCCACCCCTGACCCCGTGAGCTTTGACCTTTAACCCCCGCCCCGTGACCTTTGGCCCCCTGACCCCGTGAGCTTTGATCCGGACTTGGTGATCTGTGACCTTTGAGCTCGACCCTTGAACCTTTGAGCTTTTACCCCGACCCCGGTGACCTTTGACCGTAACCCCATGGGCTCTGATCTTTGACCCTGTGACCTTTTACCCCTGACCCAGTGACCTTTCATATTTCACCCCTGCCCCCGGTGACATTTGACCCCAGACCCCTGTGACCCCTGACCCCACGAGCTTTGACCCTGACTTGGTGACCCTTGACCCCCACCCCTGACCTTTGAGCTTGACCCTTCAACCTTTGCGCTTTTGCCCCCCTGACCCCGGCGACCTTTGACCCCGTGAGCTTTGACCTTAGTGACTTTAGACCCCTGACCCCATGAGCTTTGACCCCTGGGCCTGGTGACCTTTGACCTCCGAGCCCTTGCCTTTGACAGAGTTAAGCACAGCAGTACTGCACATTTTAAAGTTAAAGCACTGCCCTACTGCAACGTTGCCATGGAAAATGGTTTCTGCCCTGGGAGTAAATTGTTTAACTTCAGCTTATAGCTCTTTACTCCCAGAGACTGAGCCAGCGGCTAGTGCGGTTTTCTTTTAAATTTAAGTTTTACAATACCAACTTCAAAGTTTTGTAATACATTTTTACAATCGCAACTTCAAAAGATGCACTAGGAAATGACGTCTGCTGTGATACTAAATTTTTTAAATTTTTTTAATTAAAAACTTCTTTACTTACACTCAGCAGCAGTGCCATATTCTATTACTTTTTTTTTTAATATTTTATGTAATTTCAACGTTTTACAGAGCTTTTTCCACCCTATCAGTCTTGTCCACATTCCTCACTGCCCTTATGTCCGTCGCTACCCGTCCAGAAGTTTTACTGCCCAAGGTGACGTTACCTCCACCATCCCTGTTCCCAAGCAAAAAACAAGTGAGCTCCACTCCTCTTCACACGCTGTCCACTTCCACACTTAGACATAAAAATTATAAATAGCATTAGATCACCTCAATATTTTACAAACACACCATGGAATAATAAAGTTACACTCACCCGCTTTACAACCCTGGCCTACTCCATGCTGGCCATCTAGTCCAGCTCCCCCCACCCTTCGCCCGCAAAATCCTCAACTGTCTTCCAAAGACCAGCCGCAGACCAACCTAATTCCCTGCGCTCGGTGGCGATTACCAGGTTCCAGGGGAGCGCTCCACGGGAGCTCTGTTCCTGGCAGCCTTGAAAAAAAATCGCCCTGCCTGCCAGAACCCCAGCCCAAGCCTGACCCCCATCCAAACATTGGCCGTGACCACTGTCCCACAGAGCAGCCGGGACCGGAGGGGGAAAAAAAAAAAAAAAAAAAAAGCCACCCACTGGGGTTTTTTTATTCTAATTGTATTTTATTTTTTCCTAATTGCCTAACAAACATCTCTACCTCCACCCTGCAAGAGACCACTAAAAAGCTAAACCACATAACCCTACAACGTTACGCACATTCACAACACACCACTCATTCAGATCACACGCACACTAGCCCTCGCTCTCAACTAACCCATCCCGCCGCCAAAGGGTGTCAAGGGGCCATCGCCCCTTACCCGCAGCACCCAGGGCCTCAAAAAGCACCCTGCCTGCAAAAACCCTGGCCCCAGCCCAACCTCCCCACAAACTGCCCTTCCATTACAGCAACGCTTCAACACGCACCATCTGCACCATACATAGATTTTCAACCAGACACTTAGCTTTCATAGTGGCACTTGTCACAGTCCAACCCCCGTAGCAGCCACATCGCCTACTCTCACTTTAAAACCCCTCCCGGCAATTCCCAGCTGTGTCCCTCCCTCCCAGCCTCTCCCCAGCCCGGGTCCCTCAACTTAGCTTGCAGAGGGCCCAGGGTCCGAATCCATCCTCCACAAAACCACACGGGCTGACTGGGATGTTCCTCAAGGGGACACATTGCTCTTCAACATCTGCAATGAAAAAAACAAACAAACAAACAAAAAAAACCAAATCAGAAAAGGCAGTAAGCATGCCGCTGGCCAACGCCAACTACTTCCCCAACTCCCCCCTCCTCACAAGTGCCACCGCGTTCGCTTCCCCGCTCATTCCAGAGTCAGACCCTGCAGCCGTCGTCACTCGTGGTACCTAAGGTACCAAGAGACACCAAGTTAGCGTGGCGCTCATGACAAGTCATCGGCCCCACGCTCCTCCTCACTAATCCACAGCTCACCTCAAGCGCTCACCCAATTCAAAGATAGCCCACACAGCGCCTCCAGAACGGAAGGTAAATGCTTAACCGAGCAGCCCCATAATACTTCGCTATTCAACACCGACCTGGCCGACGACCGCCTCACCTTCTCGGACCGCTCACCGGCACGCAGCTTTGCAGGAGACCTTATAGCAGACTTCACGGTACGTAAAGGGTGCCTATAAGAAACCTGCAGAGGGACTTTTTACAAGGGTGTACAGCAATAGGACAAGGCGGTAACGGCTTCAGTCCTAAAGAGGGTACATTTAGTTTAGGTATTAGGAAGACGTTTCTCACTAGGGGTGGCGAGGCACTGGAACGGGTTGCCCAGAGAAACTGCGGATGCTCCCTCCCTGGAAGCATTCAAGGCCAGGTCAGATGGGGCTTTGAGCAACCTGGTCTCGCGGAAGGCGTCCCTACCCATTGCGGGGGTGGGGTAGGAACTAGAGGATCTTTATGGTGCCTTCCAACCCAAACCACTCTACGATTCTATGACATCCAAATCCAACTGCAAAACTCATCTGAGAAGGGCTGGTGAACCCTCCTCCCTTTCCCCAGCAGTCCCAAAACTTTAGAAACCCCTTTTCTTCTCCTCAACTGTCAGGAAAGGAACCCCACTGCTTCCTGACGCCTCCTGCCCTCCATTCGCACCCCTGAACCCCCTTCAGTGACTACTCCTCAGGAGCCGCTCTTCTGAGCCACGTCCCAAATTCTGGGGGGCACCTCCTAACCTACAATTTCACAGAGACCCTGAGCTCTGCTACATGCCCACAAAATAAAGTCAAGTCCCAAGGCTTGTAATCTACAAGGGGCCTGCCACGAGCTGCAAAGATTCTAGGGACAATATGGCATTCTGTGGGCAATGAGGAAAGGCGACGAGGCATCCCAGAGCCTGAAAGGCATTGTGCTTCACGGCCCTTCTGCTTTCTTCAGAAATACTAAATCTCCATATACAGATGCATACAAGACGCTCACCCTAACCCCTGACAAACAATGTCACCATCGGTCCCATTAAGAGAGATATCAGCAACTTACACAGAATACAGCAGAACTGGTGGAAAAAAACAAGGCTCCTTTTTCAATAAAGCTGGGAATTCCAGGAAAACATAATGCATGAAGAATTAAAAACAAACAAACAAACAAACAATGCATACCATTAAACCATCTTTCTACCCCCGAACACTCAAAACAAAATTACTGACCTGAAAAAAAGAAAGGAAAAAAAAAAAAAAGCTGCATACAAGTGTTACTTTCTACCACACATGCTGCTGAACCTTGACTGGTCCTGAAGCTCTTACCTCAGGCAGACACCTCTTCCCAAAGGGCTGAGCCAGCTCAAAAGCTGCAAAGGACTCAAGCAAGAGCTGAGCACCAACACCAGAGAAACCCAGGAGCACAAGGAGCTCCCTCAGCAGAGGCTGTGGCTCAAGTAGCCCGAGCCTCCGCCCACCACCCTTAGCACAATCACCTGGGAAAGGGGAAGGGCAAACCACCAGCAGTTATAAAGTCAGCTGGAGGAGCAGCAGCACTGCTCTCACCTGCCTTAAATTTACAGCAAATGAGGCCCTGAACAGAGAAAGTAACCCCCCCCAGGAAATGACACTACTTGCTCCTGTACTACAGCTACACCTATTGCATCAGCAATGTGACCAGGTAGGGAATGAAACTTAATTTTTCTGGGGTGTAGATAGAAAACGATAGATGTCTTTCTAAACTAGGTAAGAAACTAGCTCATTAAATGCAATAACAATGTAGTTATTAAAATCACATCAGTCACTGGTGAGGCCAGCAGACACAATAGTAAGTTGGCGGCTAAGCGCTAGATTGAGGCGGACCGGGAGGTTCCCGAGGCCCAGGAGCCCCAGGGAAGAGCAGAGGGACCGTGCAGAGCCGGCAGCTCTCACGAGAGAGGCTGACGCGGTGTGGGCATTGCCAGGGGCGAACGTGGAAGATTTAAATGGCCCTGAGGAGCACCAGCGACCGGGAGCATGGCAAACAGGGCGTGGTGCGTCAGAAAGGTGTGCCATGGTGCGGCAGTTTGCGCGGGTAGGGCGCAGCCCTCCCCTCCCCAGCTCAAGAAGCTTACTGAAGCGGTGGGCATCGGCCTCAGAAGGAGACCCCGATATGGCTGCCACTCGGGTGAATGCCGTTGCTAGGAAAAACGTGGCGACACGGACAGAGCTCCCACGTAAACGTGCGGCTGTCCAGGTCTCTGGCCGCAGGGAGTGCCTGAGTCTATCGCTGATGCCAGAGGGCAGCGGGGACACCTCTTGTGTGAGATGTGACCAGGTAGATGATCTGCTCAGCCTGGTGGCAGAGCTGAAGGAGGAAGCGGAAAGGTTGAGGAGTATCAAGGAGTGTGAGAGGGAGATAGGTTGGTGGACCCACACCCTACCATCCCTGAGGCGGAGGCAGCAGATGGAGGCTCCGCGAGAAGCGGAGGTTCCCCTGCCCCCTTGCCACCGGGCAGGAGGGGACCTAAGAGATGGAGGGGAATGGATACAGGTCCCTGCTCGGGGAGGCAGGCGAGTCCCCTCCCGGTCTCCCTCACCTTCCCAGTTGCCCCTACGCAACAGGAATGGGGCTCTGGAACTTGAGGACCGGGTCAACGAAGATCAGGGTGTAGGTGAAGCCCTATGCAGGGAGGTGCCTAGGCTCAGTTGGGCAGCCCCACGCATTCTCACAGCCTCTGAAAAAAGAAAAAGGAGGGTAATTGTCGTAGGCGACTCCCTTCTGAGGGGGACAGAGGACCCAATATGCAGTCCTGACCCATGCCACAGGGAAGTCTGCTGCCTCCCTGGGGCCCGGTTGAAAGACATTACCGGGGAACTCCCGGGTCTGGTTCGGACCTCTGATTATTACCCATTGCTAGTTGTGCAGGTTGGCAGCGATGAGACTGCAGGAAGAAATCCAAAGGCAATCAAAAGGGACTTCAGGGCACTGGGGCGATTAGCGGAAGGAGCACAGGTAGTGTTTTCCTCAATCCCTTAGTGGCAGGGGAATATACTGAAAGGAACAGGAAACCACACCTGGTGATGATGTGGCTCAGAGGCTGGTGCCATCGGTGGCATTTGGGGTTTTTTGATCACGGGGAGGTTTACACGGCACCGGGCTTGCTAGCGACGGATGGTATCCAGCTATCTCAAAGGGGTAAAAGAATCCTCGCTCGTGAGATGGCGGGGCTCATAGAGAGGGCTTTAAACTAGGTTTGAAGGGGGTAAGGGATAAGACTAGGTGCACCAGAGACGAGCCTGGGGGCAGCGTGCCGACGTTAGGGGTGGATTCGATAGGCCAGCTCGAATGCATCGATGCCAACACACGCAGCGTGGGCGATAAACAGGAGGAGCTGGAAGCCATCGTGCAGCAGGATAGATAGGACTTAGCCGCCATCACGGAAACACGGAGGGATGACTCCCGTGACCGGAGTGCTACGTCTTGGGCTTAGCGACCGTGAAATGATAGAATTCTCAATTCTTGGTGAGGCAAGGAAGGGGGTTAGCAAAACCACCGCTCTGGACTTCCGGAGGGCAAACTTTAGCCTCTTTGAGGCACTGGTTGAGAGAATCCCTTGGGAGACGGTCCTGAAGGGCAAAGGGTCCAGGAGGGACGGACGTTCTTTAAGAAGGAAATCTTAACAGCTCAGGACCAGGCTATTCCCCCGTGCCGCAAGTCGAATCGCTGAGGAAAACGACCGGCCTGGCTGAATGGGGAGCTTTTTCTAGGAGTCAGGAAAAAAAGGAGAGTTTATCATCTCTGGAAGAAAGGGCGGGCAACTTGGGAGGAGTACAGGGATCTTGTTAGGTCATAGAGAAAGGAAATTAGAAAGACAAAAGCTCAGCTAGAACTAAATCTGTCCGCTGTCGTAAGAGACGACAAAAAATGTTTTTACAAATACGTTAATGGTAAAAAGAATCCCAAGGAGAATATCTATCCTGTAACGGATACGGAAGGGAACGTTGCCAGCAGAGATGAGGAAAAGGCTGAGGTACTTAATGCCTTCTTTGCCTCAGTCTTTAATAGGGAGACCAGTTATCCTCAGGGTACTCTGCCTCCTGAGCGGGAAGGTGAGGATGAAGAGCAGAATATACCCCCCCCCCGCCTTAATGCAGGAGGAAATAGTTAGTGACCTACTACGCCATCTGGATGCTCACAAATCTATGGGACCAGATGGAATCCATCCCAGAGTACTGAGGGAACTGGCAGAGGTGCTTCCCAAGCTGCTCTCCCTCATCTATCGGCGATCCTGGTCAACGGGGAAGGTCCCAGAGAACTGGAGGCTTGCCAATGTGACGCCCATTTACGAGAAGGGTCAGAGGGAGGATCCGGGGAACTACGGGCCTGTCAGCCTGACCTCGGTACCGGGGAAGATTATGGAACGGTTTGTCTTGAGAGCGCTCACGTGGCACGTCCGGGACAAGCAGGGGATTGGGCCCAGTCAGCGTGGGTTTACGAAAGGCGGGTTCTGCTTGACCAACCCGATCTCCTTCTATGACCGGGTGACCTGCCTGGTGGATGAGGGAAAGGCTGTGGATGTTACCTACCTTGACTTCAGCAAGGCCTTTGATACTGTCTCTCATGGCATACCCCTTGAGAAGCTGTCGTCGCCTGGCTTAGACAAGTGTACTCTTTGCTGGGTGAAAAACTGGCTGGATGGACGAGCCCAGAGGGTTGTGGTGAATGGGGCTAAATCCAGTTGGTGGCGGGTCGCTAGTGGTGTTCCCCAGGGCTCGGTGTTGGGCCCGGTTCTGCTTAACATCTTTATCGATGATTTGGACGAGGAGATCGAGTGCCCCCTCGGCAAGTTTGCAGACGACGCCAAGTTGGGACTCGGGGCCGATCTCCTTGAGGATAGGAAGGCTCTACACAGATATCTGGACAGGCTGGATCAATGGGCCGAGGCCAACTGTATGAAGTTCAACAAGACCAAGTGCCGGGTCCTGCGCTTTGGTCTCGGCGACCCCGTGCAGCGCTATGGGCTTGGGGAAGAGTGGCTGGAAAGCTGCCCGGCAGAGAAAGACCTGGGGGTGCTGGTTGACAGCCGGCTGACTATGAGCCAGCAGTGTGCCCACGTGGCCAGGAAGGCCAATGGCATCCTGGCCTGTACCAGAAATAGTGTGGCCGGCAGGAGCAGGGAGGTAATCGTTCCCCCGTATTTGGCACTGGCGAGGCCGCACCTCGAGTACTGCGTTCAGTTTTGGGCCCCTCGCTACGGGAAAGACGTTGAGTTGCTGAAACGTGTCCGGAGAAGGGCAACCGAGTTGGTGAGGGGCCTGGAGCGTAAGTCGATGAGGAACGGCTGCGGGAGCTGGGGTGGTTTAGTCTGGAGAAAAGGAGGCTGAGGGGAGACCTTATTGCTCTCTACAACTACCTGAAAGGAGATTGTAGCGAGGTGGGTACTGGTCTCTTCTATCAAGTAACTAGAGATAGGACGAGAGAAAATGGCCTGAAGTTGCGCCAGGGGAGGTTTAGATTGGATAGCAGAAAAAAATTCTTTACTGAGAGGGTTGTCAGGCATTGGAACAGGCTGCCCAGGGTAGTGATGGAGTCACCATCCCTGCAGGTGTTCAAAACACACGTAGATGTGGCATTTTGGGACATGATTTAGTGGGCGTGGTGGTGGTGGGTTGATGGTTGGACTTCATGATCTTAGAGGTCCTTTCCAAATTTCATGATTCGATTCAATGCGATTTGATTCTATTCTAGGGAGCAGAACAGAGATCTAGCAAGAAAGGAAAAAAAGGAAGGGAGGGAGAACAAAGGGAGAGAGACACAAAGACTGGAAGAAGGACAAAGGGATGGCAGAGGAAAAAAAATAGTGATAGGCTGCAGGACAGAGATGGAGGAGTTCAAAAAAGACACAGGGAGCATGACAGAATGAGAGTGAGAAAAAAGGGACAGAGCAGGACAGCACTGTAGGAAAAAACAACTGTGATTGATAGGCTGTGAGAGAGATACGGAGGAATAGAGAAAATAGAAGGGACAGCTAGCTGGAGAGGGGGATACAGTTAGAAAGGATGGAAGAGGGAACGGAACAGAGAGAAATACAGGAAAGATAGCAAGAGGAAGCAGGGCAGAGGGCCAGCAATAGAAGAAAAAAGGGACAGGGATCTGGACAGATGGAGAAAAAAGCAGAAGGAACAGATACAACACGATACGATGGGACAGGAAGTAAGGGAGAGCGACAGATGAGAATAATGACAAGAGATAGAGAGAGACTGTGAGAAACACAGGAGGTTGGGGGGGGAGAGAGAGAGAGATTAGGACCCCTGCAGAGAGAGAGAAGACATGAATAAAAAGAGTAGGGAGCACTACAAAGGGTCAGAGAAAGAGAAGAACAGGAAGGACAACGGGGACAGTGAGATACAGAATAAAACCCCCCACATGTTATACACATGTTATCCAGTAATCAAGCCCATTTCAGAGTTACACAGTACCTCAGCCCCTTTAAGAAAAGTAACACATTGACCGAGCCCAATTCGGCAGCACAGAGAACCCGAGCCCCTTTCAAAGTCGGCGCACCGCGCCCGAGCCCCTTTCGGCGGCGCACCGCGCCCGAGCCCCTTTCGGCGGCGCACCGCGCCCGAGCCCCTTTCGGCGGCGCACCGCGCCCGAGCCCCTTTCGGCGGCGCACCGCGCCCGAGCCCCTTTCGGCGGCGCACCGCGCCCGAGCCCCTTTCGGCGGCGCACCGCGCCCGAGCCCCTTTCGGCGCCGCACCGCGCCCGAGCCCCTTTCGGCGGCGCACCGCGCCCGAGCCCCTTTCGGCGGCGCACCGCGCCCGAGCCCCTTTCGGCGCCGCACCGCGCCCGAGCCCCTTTCGGCGCCGCACCGCGCCCGAGCCCCTTTCGGCGCCGCACCGCGCCCGAGCCCCTTTCACAGTTATGTAGCTACGGAGCCAATTTCAAAGTTGGGCAATTACTAGAGCTAGGAACGCACACCCTTTCTATTAACCCAGCAGCAGCTACATTTACCTCGAGGTATCTACAGCTCTCCCTTGGATGCCCAATTCTAACAGACACTTTCACTTACTTCAACAGCTAAGTTTACCCATGGGCACTAAACGCGCATGCTTCGCTCCACACTTGCCTTTGTGATTGCCATTACTACTGTGATTCTCACAAGGAGACCTAATTACCTGTCTTTTTTTCATTTTCTTTTTTTTTTTGCTTCATTTGGTCTATTACTGATTCCACATACATTCAGCTAGGTCAGTAGTTACAGTCCAATTCTACAATGTACTTTTTCTACAATATATAGAAAAGACTTATGGCCTCACTGGTCAAATTTTTGACACTATTAGTTTTATTCCTCTTTTAACCATTATTTTTACAAATACATTTTAACTCCAAAAATTTAGCATTACCTTCAGAAGAAACGCCACTATTAGTCCCTGCAATTCTCTACGGAGCGGTCTTTTCCACGTTCCTCGCTCCCGTTACATCCGTCGCTGCACATCCAGAAGTTTTACTCCCTGAGGTGACATTACCTGCACGATCCCCGTTCCCGGGCAGAAAACGAGTGAGCTCCGCTCATCTTGACAGAATGTCCACTTCCACACCTCGGCACAAAAACAAAAACTGAAAAGTATCATTACATCACAAACTACAAAGAGCACCCAAATATTTTACAAACCCACCACAGAAAAATACAGTTACACTCATGCACTTCACAACCCTGGCCTGCTCCATGCTGGCCATCTAGTCCAACTCCCCCCACCCTTCGCCCGCAAAATCCTCAACTGTCTTCCAAAGACCATCCACTGAACAACGTATTTCCCTGCGCTGACTGGCAATTACCACGTTCCAGGGCAGCACTCCATGGGAATGCCGTTCCCGGGAGCCTTGAAAAAAGTCACCCTGCCTGTGAAAACCCAGGCCCGAGCCGGACCCCAGTCCAAACACTGGCAATCAACATTGCCTCATGGAGCAGCTGGGACCAGGGCGGGGGGGGGAACAGGGCGGGGGAGGACACACCAAAAACCAACCCATATCCCAGCTGGGTTTTTTTATTCTAAATTGTTGTTTTGTTTTTTTTTTTTTCTAATTCCCTGAGAAACATCTCAACTCTACATCCACCCTGAAAGGAAAAAACCAAAAAGGCTAAACCACATAACCCTACAAGGTTAGACACATTCACAACACACCACTCATTCAGATCACATGCACGCCAGCCCTCACTCTCAACTCATCCATCCTACCACCCACAGGCCTCGAGAGGCCGTCGCCCCGTGCCAGCGGCACTGGGGCCTCAAAAATCGCCCTGCCTGCAAAAACCCTGGCCCCAGCCCAACCTCCTTCCAACCTCCCCACAAACTGCCCTTCCGTTACACCAATGTTTCAACACGCACCATCATCTCCACCATCCGTGCATTTTCAACCCGATACTTAGCTTTCACGGTGCCACATGGCACAGTCCAACCTCCGTAGCAGCCGTGTCACCTAAACGCAAGGTTCCTTCAAGCACCTCGTACCCTGTCATCACCTGCAAATACAACACACAAAGCTTTTCAATAGACACTTCATCCTTGAGAGAGAAGTCCTCCACCGCTTCCCACCTATTCCCAAAATAACACATCCTCCCAGTCAGTGTCCTCCATGGCACTTGAAAAAACAGAGCATCGCAAACACAGAGCTGTCCCAAAGTTACCGATCGCTCCAAGACCCATCACGCTGCTACTCAGACCTCAAGGCCTTGACCATTTCTACAGACTTGCCACAAAGCATCCGCATAAACAATATGAACACCGTTGCCCAGTTACTGCCTTACTCTATGCTAGCTCACAGTCCAATTACGATCCCCTCAACTCCTTGCATGCAAAGAACCCAAAGTCATTAAACCTTCTGTGCTGTCTCTACAATGCTATACAATACACACACAAACATAGACCCATGTAATTCACATGCAAATATAATGCCATACAAGGCAGTACTCTTATCTCGGTCAAGACAAAACAACTCGGAGCACTGCCATACCACACAAAACAGAACAGGGCCAATACAAGAGACTCTCAGATGACAGTCAATACAAGTACAGACCAAAACAATACAAAACCAATACAGAACCATAGAAGGCAAGGCAGTCTCTGGTGGCAATCGATACAAGGGCAGAGCACTGCACTACAAAACACAATGCAGGGCCATGCAACGTGAGACAGTCTCACATGACAGTCAATACAAATACAGAACAAAACAACACAAGACAAAGGCAAATACAGACCAATACAATGCAAGAAAACTGCAAAACACAGCAAAGCAAAGCAGTCTCATAGAGCCACCGGCCGCATCTTCCTTCCGACTCCACTCACGGACCCACCTCCTTACAGCGCCCTGTTGCCTTCCCTCGTCGCTCTGTGGCACGCATCTTTTCCCTCCGCATCTGAAAAAAAACCAAAACCAAACATATTGAACGAGTCACCTGGATGCAGAGCAAGAGCTTCACAACTCCAGAGGTCTTGATTCCATCTACAAAGACCATCTGGAGTCCAGCTACAGCCTACCATTTAAAAAAAAAACAAACAAAAAAACAAAAAACAAAAAAACCCCCCACCAACAAAAAAAAAAACAGGGCCAAAATTTAAGCCCATCACATGCAAGACCTAACACCTTAGAGAGTCAAATCCTCTTCACCGCCCCTCAACAGCCCCTGCCGCACAGCTCCAATCGTCTCCGTGAAACACTATCGGCATGGCTGTTTGCGCAGCCCGCCGATGGCTACTCGAGCCGAGATGACTGTACAACCCTTGCCTAAACGGTCTAGGCACATCAACGTTTGACCCGTAGACTCTTATCGCTGTTCCACCTACCCCTGACTCTACATCCCCAGGCAGAGCAGCTCCAAGCCAAACACACCCGTGCGCAGAACGTCACCATGTGGAACGCTACCAACAAGGTGATTCAAAGAGAGAGAAAACTCTCAGCAAGAAGAATGACGCCCGGACAGGAGGCGTCGTCGGGCAAGATGACCTATGGAGCTGCAACCATGAGGCCAGGAGGCTCTACAGCAGAGCCTCCACAGAAGAGGAGTCGAACAGAAAGGCCCGTTACAAGATGGCACTGTCAAAACCCAGACGACAGATGCACCAGAAGCCTGGCGTTGAGACCTAAGGATGTCAGGATGCAGGGAAGAAGTCCAAGTCCGAGAAAACGGACGGCTAGAGAGCAGAGCTGCCAATGCAGCCCAGAAGAACGCTGCCAAAAGAGGACCGACCGGAACCCGCCGAGACCGATCCATGCTTTAGAGCTCCGAGTGCAAGAAAAGAAGCACCTGATTGGCACCGGGCCGATAAGTACGGGCATTCGAGACGCTAGGGACAGCACCTGAAGCACATGCCATGCTCCTCCAAGCGCAAAGCGTAATGAGGACATCGAGACCTGAGGAAGGTCTAAGAGCACAAGACAGACTACACAAACTACATGCCACCGAGGACACAGGCTGGAAATGCCCTGCCCGGCACACACAGGTCTCGTGCTGAAAAGCAACCCGCTCCCTTCGCCTGCACAAAGGCGACTGCTTTAGGATAGCACTCTCTCCTGCACTAACTTTAAAACCCCTCCCTGCAATTCCCAGCTGTGTCCCTTCCTCTCAGCCTCTCCCCAGCCTGAGTCCCTCAACTTAGCTTTCAGAGGGCCAAGGGTCTGAATCCATCCTCCACAAAACCACACGGGCTAACTGGGATGTTCCTCAAGGGGACACAGTGCTCTTCAACATCTGCAATGAAAAAAAGAAATAAACAAACAAACAAAAAAACCAAATTAGAAAAGGGAGTAAGCATCCCACTGGCCAACACCAACTACTTCCCCAACTCTCCCCTCCTCACAAGTGCCACCGTGTTCGCTTCCCCGCTCATTCCAGACTCAGACCCTGCAGCCGTCGTCACTCGTGGTACCTAAGGTACCAAGAGACACCAAGTTAGCGTGGCGCTCATGACAAGTCATCGGCCCCACGCTCCTCCTTACTAATCCACAGCTCACCTCAAACGCTCACCCAATTCAAAGATAGCCCACACAGCGCCTCCAGAACAGAAGGTAAATGCTTAACCGAGCAGCCCCATAATACTTCGCTATTCAACACCGACCTGGCCGACGACCACCTCACCTTCTCGGACCCCTCACCGGCATGCAGCTTTGCAGGAGACCTTATAGCAGACTTCACGGTATGTAAAGGGTGCCTATAAGAAACCTGCAGAGGGACTTTTTACAAGGGTGTACAGCAATAGGACAAGGCGGTAACGATTTCAGTCCTAAGAAGGGTACATTTAGTTTAGGTATTAGGAAGACGTTTCTCACTAGGGGTGGCAAGGCACTGGAACGGGTTGCCCAGAGAAACTGCGGATGCTCCCTCCCTGGAAGCATTCAAGGCCAGGTCAGATGGGGCTTTGAGCAACCTGGTCTCGCGGAAGGCGTCCCTACCCATTGCGGGGGTGGGGTAGGAACTAGAGGATCTTTATGGTGCCTTCCAACCCAAACCACTCTACGATTCTATGACATCCAAATCCAACTGCAAAACTCATCTGAGAAGGGCTGGTGAACCCTCCTCCCTTTCCCCAGCAGTCCCAAAACTTTAGAAACCCCTTTTCTTCTCCTCAACTGTCAGGAAAGGAACCCCACTGCTTCCTGACACCTCCTGCCCGCCATTCGCACCTCTGAACCCCCTTCAGTGGCTACTCCTCAGGAGCCACTCTTCTGAGCCACGTCCCAAATTCTGGGGGCACCTCCTAACCTACAGTTTCACAGAGACCCTGAGCTCTGCTACATGCCCACAAAATAAAGTCAAGTCCCAAGGCTTGTAATCTACAAGGGGCCTGCCACGAGCTGCAAAGATTCTAGGGACAATATGGCATTCTGTGGGCAATGAGGAAAGGCAACGAGGCATCCCAGAGCCTGAAAGGCATTGTGCTTCACGGCCCTTCTGCTTTCTTCAGAAATACTAAACCTCCATATACAAATACATACAAGATGCTCACCCTAACCCCTGACAAACAATGTCACCATCGGTCCCGTTAAGAGAGATATCAGCAACTTACACAGCATACAGCAGAACTGGTGGAAAAAAACAAGGTTCCTTTTTCAATAAAGCTGGGAATTCCAGGAAAACACAATGCATGAAGAATTTAAAAAAGAAAAAAACCCTAAACAATGCATACTACTAAACCATCTTTCTACCCCCGAACACTCAAAACAAAATTACTGACCTGAAAAAAAAGAAAGGAAAACAAACAAACAAAAAAGCTGCATACAAGCGTTACTTTCTACCACACAGGCTGCTGAACCTTGACTGGTCCTGAAGCTCTTACCTCAGGCAGACAGCTCTTCCCAAAGGGCTGAGCCAGCTCAAAAGCTGCAAAGGACTCAAGCAAGAGCTGAGCACCAACACCAGAGAAACCCAGGAGCACAAGGAGCTCCCTCAGCAGAGGCTGTGGCTCAAATACCCCCAGCCTCCGCCCACCACCCTTAGCACAATCACCTGGGAAAGGGGAAGGGCAAACCACCAGCAGTTATAAAGTCAGCTGGAGGAGCAGCAGCACTGCTCTCACCTGCCTTAAATTTACAGCAAATGAGACCCTGAACAGAGAAAGTAACCCCCCCCAGGAAATGACACTACTTGCTCCTGTACTACAGCTACAACTATTGCATCGGCAATGGGACCAGGTAGGGAATTAAACTTAATTTTTCTGGCGTGTAGATAGAAAACGATAGATGTCTTTCTAAACTAGGTAAGAAACTAGCTCATTAAATGCAATAACAATGTAGTTATTAAAATCACATCAGTCACCGGCGAGGTCAGCAGACGCAATAGTAAGTTGGCGGCCAAGCGCTAGATTGAGGCGGACCGGGAGGTTCCCGAGGCCCGGGAGCCCCGGGGAAGAGCAGAGGGACAGCGCAGAGCCGGCAGCTCTCGTGAGAGAGGCTGACGCGGCTTGGGCATTGCCAGGGGCAACCGCGGAAGATTTAAAGGGCCCTGAGGAGCGCCAGCAACCGGGAGCGTGGCAAGCAGGGCGTGTCGTGTCAGAAAGGGCATGGCGTGGCAGTTCGCGCGGGCAGGGCGCAGCCCCCGCCCCCCCTTCCCGGCTCGAGAAGGCTACCGAAGCGGTGGGCATCGGCCTCAGAAGGAGACGCCGGTATGGCTGCCACTCAGCTGAAAGCCATTGCTAGGAAAAATGGAGAAAGAGAAATTAAAATGCAACTGGGTACAAGAAACGTGGGAAAGCAGTAAAAAATAGGGAGCCACAGAGAGGGAATCGTAGAAAAAAAAAAAAAATTATAGATGAAGCGCTACGGGGCAGAGTTGGCAGAAGAGTAACAAGTTTTTGGGAGCCAGGCGGGCAGGTGGGCCGGTGGAGAGAGAGACGGAAGGAGGGACAGGCAGGGAGGCGAACAGAGATCTGGGGAAGGGTGGCAGAGATGGAGCGGGATGCACGCGACAGAATGCGCGACTCTCCGCAGCTCCCGGCGCCGGCGGGAGACCTTCACCGCCCCGATGCTTTTCTCTCTGCCTCGGCGGCAGGCGCCTCGACGCTCCTGTCCCGCGAGGCTTCCCGGTGGCTCGTGCGCGCGGCCGGCGCACTCTGTCTGGGATGGCTCGGAGGGATCCTTCCTTGCCGCGGGGGCTGGCTGTTCCTTGCTGGACGTGGCTGCCTGTGGGACCCCCTTGGATTCCCTCCTCGGACGGTTCACCTTCGTCAGCTCCCTCGGGTGGGCGTGCCTGGGCAGACCCTTCCCCAGCTCAAGGGAGGGATTCCAAAATAGGAACGGTGAGCTGGACGGAGGGGGACATAGAAATAAAACTTAAAAAGCAATAGGGTACAAGACAGATAGGAAAACATGAAGAAATAAAGGCAGGGAGATGGACTGGGGGATACATAGAAACAAACGAGAAAGCAGCGGGGTACGGGAAACAGGAAACAATTTGCAACCAGGGACAGGGAGGAAGATAGAGGGAGAAATAGGGGGAAAAAAATTCAAAAAGCAACGGGGTACGATTCACATGGACGCAAATTAAAAAATAAGGCCAGGGAGCTGGAGAGAGACGTACATATAAAGAAACTTTTAAAACCGACCGGGTAAAGGAAAGAGTGAGAAGAAATAAAGAAGAGGAAGAGGGAGCCAGATAGAGGGAGGCATCGGTAGAAATTTTGGCAAGAAATGAGGTAAAGAGCAGAGGGAATTTCCTGGTTTTGGCTAGAATAGAGATCATTTTCTTCCTAGTAGCCGGTATAGTGCTGTAGTTTGCATTTAACATGACAATAATGTTGATAAAAGACTGATGATTTAGTTGTCACTAGGCAGTGTTCACACTAAGTCAAGATGTTTCAGCTTCTCCTACTGCCCTGGCAGTGGAGGCTGGGAGTGCAGACAGCTGAGCCAAAGGAGCCAAAGGGGTATTCCATACCATATGATGTCCCAGCCAGTATATCAACTGGGGAAGTTGACCTCTAACCCCTGGCCCTGAGCCATGAGACTGTGATCCCTGACACCGTGACCTTTGAGGCTGCGAACCCATGCTGTGACCTTTGACCCGATGGCCCTTTTCACCCGGTGACCCTTTGACCCCCCAGCGGGTGACCTTTGACCCTGACAGTTGACCTTTTGACCCTCTGGTGTGGTAACCTTTGAACTTTTGACCCCAAAGACCTTTGCCCCCTACCCTGGTGCCCTTTGACCCCTGCCAGGTGATCTTTGACCCAATTACCTTTGACCCCGGCCCCGTGACCTTTGACCCCGGCCCCGTGACCTTTGACCCCCGACCCCTTGGCCTTTGACCCCCTGGCCCGTGACCTTTGACCCCCGACCCCGTGACCTTTGACCCCGACCCCGTGACCTTTGACCCCCGACCCCGTGACCTTTGACCCCCGACCCCTTGACCTTTGACCCCGGCCCCGTGACCTTTGACCCCGACCCCTTGACCTTTGACCTCTTGCCCCTGACCTTTGACCCCGACCCCTTGACCTTTGACCCCGACCCCGTGACCTTTGACCCCGACCCCGTGACCTTTGACCCCCGACCCCTTGACCTTTGACCTCTGGCCCGTGACCTTTGACCCCCGACCCCGTGACCTTTGACCCCGACCCTTGACCTTTGACCCCCGACCCCTTGACCTTTGGCCTGTTGACCTTTGGCCCGCGACCCCTTGACCTTTGACCGCTGATCCCCGACCTTTGACCCCCGCCCCTGTGACCTTTGACCCCGTGGCCTTTGGCCTTTGACCCGTGGCCTTTGGCCCCCTGACCCGTGCCCTTTGACCCTCCCCCGGTGACATTTCACCCCAGACCTCGGCCACCCCTGACCCCGTGAGCTTTGACCTTTAACCCCCGCCCCGTGACCTTTGGCCCCCTGACCCCGTGAGCTTTGATCCGGACTTGGTGATCTGTGACCTTTGAGCTCGACCCTTGAACCTTTGAGCTTTTACCCCGACCCCGGTGACCTTTGACCGTAACCCCATGGGCTCTGATCTTTGACCCTGTGACCTTTTACCCCTGACCCAGTGACCTTTCATATTTCACCCCTGCCCCCGGTGACATTTGACCCCAGACCCCTGTGACCCCTGACCCCACGAGCTTTGACCCTGACTTGGTGACCCTTGACCCCCACCCCTGACCTTTGAGCTTGACCCTTCAACCTTTGCGCTTTTGCCCCCCTGACCCCGGCGACCTTTGACCCCGTGAGCTTTGACCTTAGTGACTTTAGACCCCTGACCCCATGAGCTTTGACCCCTGGGCCTGGTGACCTATGGCCTCCGAGCCCCACGACCTTTGACCTCCGAGCCCTTGCCTTTGACAGAGTTAAGCACAGCAGTACTGCACATTTTAAAGTTAAAGCACTGCCCTACTGCAACGTTGCCATGGAAAATGGTTTCTGCCCTGGGAGTAAATTGTTTAACTTCAGCTTATAGCTCTTTACTCCCAGAGACTGAGCCAGCGGCTAGTGCTGTTGTGTTTTAAATTTAAGTTTTACAATACCAACGTCAAAGTTTTGCAATACGTTTTTATAATCGCAACTTCAAAAGATGCGCTATGAAATGACGTCTGCTGTGATATTAAATTTTATTTTTTTTAATTAAAAACTTCTTTACTTACACTCAGCAGCAGTACCATATTCTATTACTTTTTTTTAATATTTTATTTAATTTCAACATTTTACAGAGCTTTTTCCACCATATCAATCTTGTCCACATTCCTCACTGCCATTATGTCCGTCGCTACCCGTCCAGAAGTTTTACTGCCCGAGGTGACGTTACCTCCACCATCCCTGTTCCCAAGCAAAAAACAAGTGAGCTCCACTCCTCTTCACACACTGTCCACTTCCACACTTAGACATAAAAATTATAAGTATCAGTGGACGACCTCAATATTTTACAAACACACCATGCAATAATAAAGTTACATTCACCCACTTTACAACCCTGGCCTACTCCATGCTGGCCATCTAGTCCAGCTTCCCCCACCCTTCGCCCGCAAAATCCTCAACTGTCTTCCAAAGACCAGCCGCAGACTAACCTAATTCCCTGCACTCAGTGGCAATTACCAGGTTCCAGGGGAGCGCTCCACGGGAGCTCTGTTCCTGGCAGCCTTGAAAGAAAAAATCGCCCTGCCTGCCAAAACCCTGGCCCAAGCCTGACCCCCATCCAAACATTAGCCATGACGACTGTCTCACAGAGCAGCTGGGACCAGAAAAAAAAAAAAAAGCCACCCACTGGGGTTTTTTTATTCTAATTGTATTTTATTTTTTCCTAATTGCCTAACAAACATCTCTACCTCCACCCTGCAAGAGACCACTAAAAAGCTAAACCACATAACCCTACAACGTTACGCACATTCACAACACACCACTCATTCAGATCACACGCACACTAGCCCTCGCTCTCAACTAACCCATCCAGCCACCAAAAGGTGTCAAGAGGCCATCGCCCCTTACCCACAGCAGCTGGGGCCTCAAAAAGCACCCTGCCTGCAAAAACCCTGGCCCCAGCCCAACCTCCTTCCAAGCTCCCCACAAACTGCCCTTCCATTACAGCAACGCTTCAACACGCACCATCTGCACCATACATAGATTTTCAACCAGATACTTAGCTTTCATAGTGGCACTTCTCACAGTCCAACCTCTGTAGCAGCCACATCGCCTAAACGCAAGGTTCCTTCAAACGCCTCGTGCCCCGTGATCACCTGCAAAACCAACACACAAAACTCTTGAATACAAACTTCACCCTCGGCATAAAAAAATCCTCCACAGCTCCACACTCCTGCTTCGCACCTATTCCAGAAACAAAAACCTCAATGCCTTAACCATTTCTAGAAGCTTACCACAAAGTGTCCACATAAACAAATATTAACACCCATGCCCACTTACTGCCTTACTATATTCTACCTCTGTCGTGGTTTAACCCCAGCCAGCAACTAAGCACCACGCAGCCGCTCACTCACTCCCCCCCCATCCAGTGGGATGGGGGAGAAAATCAGGAAAAGAAGTAAAACTCCTGGGTTGAGATAAGAACGATTTAATAGAACAGAAAAGAAGAGACTAATAATGATAATGATAACACTAATAAAATGACAACAGTAGTAATAAAAGGATTGGAATGTACAAATGATGCACAGGGCAATCGCTCACCACCCGCCGACCGACACCCAGCCAGTCCCCAAGCGGCGAAAAAACCCTGCCCCCCCCCCCTTCCCAGTTCCTAAACTAGATGGGACGTCACATGGTATGGAATACACTGTTGGCCAGTTTGGGTCAGGTGCCCTGGCTGGGCATGAGAAGCTGAAAAATCCTTGACTCTAGTCTAAACACTACTGAGCAACAACTGAAAACATCAGTGTTATCAACATTCTTCACATACTGAACTCAAAACATAGCACTGTACCAGCTACTAGGAAGACAGCTAACTACATCCCAGATGAAACCAGGACAACCTCACAGTCCACTTGCAATCCACTCCCCTACTGACATGCAATGACTGAAAAATCATTTATCTCTCAATGCTAACAAACTAGACATATCAAGATTTCACCTGTTGATTCTTATCACTGTTCCACCTACCCCTGACTCTACATCCCCAGGCAGAGCAGCTCCAAGCCAAACACACCCGTGCACAAACACACACAACACAGAACACTACCAACAAGGCGATGCAAAAAGAGAGAGAAAAGTCTCAGCAAGAAGAATAACGACCCCCGGACGGGAGGTGCCATCCAGCAAATTGACCTACAGCGCCCAAAACCACAAAGCGAGGAGGCTCTACGACAGCCCCAAAGAAGAAGAGGCAAAAGTAAGGGCCCGTTACAAGATCAAGCCCGTCAAAACCAAGATGATGGATGCGCCAGAAGCCTGGCGTCGAGACCTAAGGATGTCAGGATGCAGGGAAGAAGTCCCAGTCCGAGAAAACGGATGGCTAGAGAGCAGAGCTGCCAAAGCAGCCCGGAAGAGCGCCGCAAAAGAGGACCGACTGGAAGCCGCCGAGACAGATCCATGCTTTAGAGCTCCGAGCGCAAGAAAAGGAGCACCCGACTGGCACAGTGCCGATGAGTAAGGGCATTCGAGACCCTAGGGACGGTGCCCAAAGCGCATGCTGTGCTCCCTGAGCGCAAAGACTGATGATTGCATTGAGACCCGAGGAAGATCGAAGGCACACAAGACAGACTACACAAACTACACACCACCACGGACACAGGCTGGAACTGCCCTGCCCGGCACACGCTGGTCTCGGGCTCAAAAGCAACCCGCTCCCTTCATCTGCCCAAACAGGACTGCTCCTGGACAGCCCTGCCCTCCTACTCTCACTTTAAAACCCCTCACGGCAATTCCCAGCTGTGTCCCTCCCTCCCAGCCTCTCCCCAGCCCGGGTCCCTCAACTTAGCTTGCAGAGGGCCAAGGGTACAAATCCATCCTCCGCAAAAATCACATGGGCTAACTGGGACGATCTGGCAGTCGCCAGGTTCCTCTTCATCATCTGCAGTGAAGAAAAAAAAAAAAAAAAAAAGCAACAAAATCAGAAGAGGCAGTAACCCATCAGACAACACCAACTACTTTCCCAACCCCCCACTTAATCACACACACCACAGCGTTATGCTTACCTGCTCATTCCAGACTCAGACCCTGTGGCCATCAGCACTCATGGTACCTGAGACAGCAAGATGCACAAAATTAGCATAGCAGTCGTGAGACTCACCAGGCCCATTCTCCTCCTCCCTAATCCACAGCTCACCTCAAATGCTCATCCCATTCCAAAGGTGACCCGCACAGTGCCTGCAAAACAGAAGGTAAACGCTTAACCAAGCAACCACCTAATACTTCGATATTCAACACCGGCACAGCCCACAACCACCTCACCTTCTCAGACTGCTCATCGGCCTGCGAATTCGCCCCTCTGAGGCTGTGTGCGCCACCTGCAAAAACCAAAGCAGAAGACACATGCTGAGAGGCCGCCCGAAACCTCAGCCTGCCCAGACCGATTCCCAACTCCCTCTCCTTTACCTTGGCCGCTCGACCACCCCACTCTGTCATCAAGAGCTTGCCACATCAAAGCATGCGTACCGCCTGCAAAAAACAAACGACAAGGGATGCTTCCAACTTTGCCAACAATACAACACCTCCAAAGGAACAGTTCCTTTAACCCAGTAATCATGACTCACCTTGCCGAGACACCTCCGGTACCGATGGCCCGCTTCACTCCTTGCTTCACACCTTCAAAATAAAAAAGAACCCTATCAGCTAGTCACAGAGCCACCGGCCGCATCTTCCCTCTGATTCCACTCACGGACCCACCTTCTTATGCTGCTCCGCTCCCCTCCTCCGTCACTCTGTGGCATACACCTTGTCCCTCCGCATCTGAAAAAAGACATATTGAACGAATCACCGAGATGCAGAGCAAAAGCTTAACAATTCCAGAGGTCTTGATTCCATCTACAAAGACCATCTGGAGTCCAGCTACAGCCTGCCATATTAGGGGAATTAAAAAAAAAAAAAAAAAAAAAGGGGGGGGGGGCAAACTTTAAGCCCATCACATGCAAGACCTAACACCTTAGAGAGTCAAATCCGCTTCACTGCCCCTCAACAGCCCCTGCCACAGGGCTCCAATCATCTCCGTACAACACTATTGGCACGGCTGTTCGCGCAGCCCACCGATGGCTACTCGAGCCGAGATGACTGTACAACCCTCGCCTAAACGGTCTAGGCACATCGACGTTTCACCTGTAGATTCTTATCGCTGTTCTACCTACCCCTGACTCTACATCCCCAGGCAGAGCAGCTCCAAGCCAAACACACCCATGCACAAACACACACAACACAGAACACTACCAACAAGGCGATTCAAAGAGAGAGAAAACTCTCAGCAAGAAGAATGACAAGCCCCGGACGGGAGGCGCCATCCGGCAAATTGACCTACAGCGCCCAAAACCACAAAGCAAGGAGGTTCTACGACAGCCCCAAAGAAGAAGAGGCAAAAGTAAGGGCCCGTTACAAGATCAAGCCCGTCAAAACCAAGATGATAGATGCGCCAGAAGCCTGGCGTCGAGACCTAAGGATGTCAGGATGCAGGGAAGAAGTCCCAGTCCGAGAAAATGGACGGCTAGAGAGCAGAGCTGCCAAAGCAGCCTGGAAGAGCGCCGCAAAAGAGGACCGACCGGAACCCGCCGAGACAGATCCATGCTTTAGAGCTCCGAGCGCAAGAAAAGGAGCACCCGACTGGCACAGTGCCGATGAGTAAGGGCATTCGAGACCCTAGGGACGGTGCCCAAAGCGCATGCTGTGCTCCCTGAGCGCAAAGACTGATGATGGCATTGAGACCCGAGGAAGATCGAAGGCACACAAGACAGACTACACAAACTACACACCACCACGGACACAGGCTGGAACTGCCCTGCCCGGCACACGCTGGTCTCGGGCTCAAAAGCAACCCGCTCCCTTCATCTGCCCAAACAGGACTGCTCCTGGACAGCCCTGCCCTCCTACTCTCACTTTAAAACCCCTCACGGCAATTCCCAGCTGTGTCCCTCCCTCCCAGCCTCTCCCCAGCCCGGGTCCCTCAACTTAGCTTGCAGAGGGCCAAGGGTACAAATCCATCCTCCGCAAAAATCACATGGGCTAACTGGGACGATCTGGCAGTCGCCAGGTTCCTCTTCATCATCTGCAGTGAAGAAAAAAAAAAAAAAAAAAAGCAACAAAATCAGAAGAGGCAGTAACCCATCAGACAACACCAACTACTTTCCCAACCCCCCACTTAATCACACACACCACAGCGTTATGCTTACCTGCTCATTCCAGACTCAGACCCTGCGGCCATCAGCTCTCATGGTACCTGAGACAGCAAGACGCACAAAATTAGCATAGCAGTCGTGAGACTCACCAGGCCCATTCTCCTCCTCCCTAATCCACAGCTCACCTTGAACGCTCATCCCATTCCAAAGGTGGCCCTCACAGCGCCTGCAAAACAAAAGATAAATGCTTAACCAAGCAACCATGTAATATTTGCTATTCAACACCAACTCAGCCCACAACCACCTCACCTTCTCAAACTCCTCATTGGCCTATGGCATGGCTCCTCTGAGTCTGCGTGCGCCACCTGCAAAAACCAAAGCAGAAGACGCATGCTGAGAGGCCGCCCAAAACCTCAGCCTGCCCGGACCGATTCCCAACTCCCTCTCCTTTACCTTGGCCGCTCAACAAACCCGCTCTGTCATCAAGAGCTTGCCACATCAAAGCATGCGTACTGCCTGCAAAAAACAAACAAGGGATGCTTGCAAATTTGCCAACAATGCAACACCTCCAAAGGAACGGTTCCTTTAACCCAGTACTCACGGCTCACCTTCCCCGAGACACCTCTGGTGCTGATGGCCCGCTTCGCTCCTTGCTTCACACCTTCAAAATAAAAGAAAAAAAGAACCCTATCAGCTAGTCACAGAGCCACTGGCCGCATCTTCCCTCTGATTCCGCTCACAGACCCACCTCCTTACGGCGCTCCGCTCCCCTCCTCCGTCACTCTGGGGCATACATCTCGTCTCTCCGCATCTGAATAAAACCCCATATTGAATGAGTCAGCCTGGATGCAGAGCAAGAGCTTAACAACTCCAGAGATCTTGATTCCATCTAGGAATACCAGTACTCCAGCTACAACCAGCCATTTTAAAAGAAAAAACAAACAAAAAACCCAGGGCCAAACTTTAAGCCCATCACATGCAAGCCTCAACACCTTAGAGACTCAAATCCACTTCACCACCCCTCAACAGCCTCTGCCACAAGCCTACAATCATTTCCGTAAAGAAATCTCAATGTTGCTGTCCACACAGCCCACCAATGCCTACTAGATCCCACATGACTGTACAACCCTTGCCTAAACAATTAAGGCCAATCAACATTTCACCCATAGACGCTTATCTCTGTTCCACCTACCCCTGACTCTACAGCCCCGGGCAGAGCAGCTCCAAGCCAAACACACCTGTGCACAGACCAACACAAGACAGAACAGTACAGACAAGGTGATTCAGAGAGAAAACTCTCAGCAAGAAGAATGACTCCCGGATGGGAGGGGCCATCTGGCAAGATGACCTACAGTCCAAAACACTGAGGCAAGGAGGCTGTACGGCAGACCCTGAGGAGTCCAACGTAACAGCCTGTTACAAGATGGCACTGTCAAAACCGAGATGATGGATGCGCCAGAAGCCTGTCATCAAGACCTAGGAACATCAAGATGCGGGGAAGAACTCCCAGTCTGAGAGAACGGACAGCTAGAGAGCAGAGCCGCCAAAGCAGCCCAGAAGAACGCCAAAAAAGAACCAACTGGAACCTGCCGAGACTGATCCACGCTTTAGAGCTCCGAGCGCAAGAAAAGAAGCACCCGATTGGCACCATGCCAATGAGTACGAGCATTTGAGACCCTAGGGACAGCACCCGAAGCGCATGCCATGCTCCCCCGACACAAAGCGCAATGAGGACATTGAGATCTGAGCCACAGAGGACAGACTACACAAAGTACACACCACCACAGACATGGGCTGGAACTGCCCTGCCCGGCAGACACAGGTCTCATGCTGAAAAGCAACCCGCTCCCTTCGCCTGCACAAAGGCGACTGCTTTGGGACAGCCCTCTCTCCTGCGCTAACTTTATAACCCCTCCCTGCAATTCCCAGCTGTGTCCCTTCCTCTCAGCCTCTCCCCAGCCCGGGTCCCTCAACTTAGCTTTCAGAGGGCTGAGGGTCTGAATCCATCCTCCACAAAACCACACGGGCTAACTGGGATGTTCCTCAAGGGGACACAGTGCTCTTCAACATCTGCAATGAAAAAAACAACAACAAAAAAAACAAATCAGAAAAGGGAGTAAGCATCCCACTGGCCAACACCAACTACTTCCCCAGCTCCCCCCTCCTCACAAGTGCCACTGCATTCGCTTCCGCGCTCATTCCAGACTCAGACCCTGCAGCCGTCGTCACTTGTGGTACCTAAGGTACCAAGAGACACCAAGTTAGCGTGGCGCTCATGACAAGTCATCGGCCCCACGCTCCTCCTCACTAATCCACAGCTCACCTCAAACGCTCACCCAATTCAAAGATAGCCCACACAGCGCCTCCAGAACAGAAGGTAAATGCTTAACCGAGCAGCCCCATAATACTTCGCTATTCAACACCGACCTGGCCGACGACCGCCTCACCTTCTCGGACCCCTCACCGGCATGCAGCTTTGCAAGAGACCTTATAGCAGACTTCACGGTATGTAAAGGGTGCCTATAAGAAACCTGCAGAGGGACTTTTTACAAGGGTGTACAGCAATAGGACAAGGCGGTAACGATTTCAGTCCTAAGAAGGGTACATTTAGTTTAGGTATTAGGAAGACGTTTCTCACTAGGGGTGGCAAGGCACTGGAACGGGTTGCCCAGAGAAACTGCGGATGCTCCCTCCCTGGAAGCATTCAAGGCCAGGTCAGATGGGGCTTTGAGCAACCTGGTCTCGCGGAAGGCGTCCCTACCCATTGCGGGGGTGGGGTAGGAACTAGAGGATCTTTATGGTGCCTTCCAACCCAAACCACTCTACGATTCTATGACATCCAAATCCAACTGCAAAACTCATCTGAGAAGGGCTGGGGAACCCTCCTCCCTTTCCCCAGCAGTCCCAAAACTTTAGAAACCCCTTTTCTTCTCCTCAACTGTCAGGAAAGGAACCCCACTGCTTCCTGACGCCTCCTGCCCGCCATTCGCACCTCTGAACCCCCTTCAGTGGCTACTCCTCAGGAGCCGCTCTTCTGAGCCACGTCCCAAATTCTGGGGGCACCTCCTAACCTACAGTTTCACAGAGACCCTGAGCTCTGCTACATGCCCACAAAATAAAGTCAAGTCCCAAGGCTTGTAATCTACAAGGGGCCTGCCACGAGCTGCAAAGATTCTAGGGACAATATGGCATTCTGTGGGCAATGAGGAAAGGCGACGAGGCATCCCAGAGCCTGAAAGGCATTGTGCTTCACGGCCCTTCTGCTTTCTTCAGAAATACTAAACCTCCATATACAAATACATACAAGATGCTCACCCTAACCCCTGACAAACAATGTCACCATCGGTCCCGTTAAGAGAGATATCAGCAACTTACACAGCATACAGCAGAACTGGTGGAAAAAAACAAGGTTCCTTTTTCAATAAAGCTGGGAATTCCAGGAAAACACAATGCATGAAGAATTTAAAAAAGAAAAAAACCCTAAACAATGCATACTACTAAACCATCTTTCTACCCCCGAACACTCAAAACAAAATTACTGACCTGAAAAAAAAGAAAGGAAAACAAACAAACAAAAAAGCTGCATACAAGCGTTACTTTCTACCACACAGGCTGCTGAACCTTGACTGGTCCTGAAGCTCTTACCTCAGGCAGACAGCTCTTCCCAAAGGGCTGAGCCAGCTCAAAAGCTGCAAAGGACTCAAGCAAGAGCTGAGCACCAACACCAGAGAAACCCAGGAGCACAAGGAGCTCCCTCAGCAGAGGCTGTGGCTCAAATACCCCCAGCCTCCGCCCACCACCCTTAGCACAATCACCTGGGAAAGGGGAAGGGCAAACCACCAGCAGTTATAAAGTCAGCTGGAGGAGCAGCAGCACTGCTCTCACCTGCCTTAAATTTACAGCAAATGAGACCCTGAACAGAGAAAGTAACCCCCCCCAGGAAATGACACTACTTGCTCCTGTACTACAGCTACAACTATTGCATCGGCAATGGGACCAGGTAGGGAATTAAACTTAATTTTTCTGGCGTGTAGATAGAAAACGATAGATGTCTTTCTAAACTAGGTAAGAAACTAGCTCATTAAATGCAATAACAATGTAGTTATTAAAATCACATCAGTCACCGGCGAGGTCAGCAGACGCAATAGTAAGTTGGCGGCCAAGCGCTAGATTGAGGCGGACCGGGAGGTTCCCGAGGCCCGGGAGCCCCGGGGAAGAGCAGAGGGACAGCGCAGAGCCGGCAGCTCTCGTGAGAGAGGCTGACGCGGCTTGGGCATTGCCAGGGGCAACCGCGGAAGATTTAAAGGGCCCTGAGGAGCGCCAGCAACCGGGAGCGTGGCAAGCAGGGCGTGTCGTGTCAGAAAGGGCATGGCGTGGCAGTTCGCGCGGGCAGGGCGCAGCCCCCGCCCCCCCTTCCCGGCTCGAGAAGGCTACCGAAGCGGTGGGCATCGGCCTCAGAAGGAGACGCCGGTATGGCTGCCACTCAGCTGAAAGCCATTGCTAGGAAAAATGGAGAAAGAGAAATTAAAATGCAACTGGGTACAAGAAACGTGGGAAAGCAGTAAATAATAGGGAGCCACAGAGAGGGAATCGTAGAAAAAAAAAAAAATTATAGATGAAGCGCTACGGGGCAGAGTTGGCAGAAGAGTAACAAGTTTTTGGGAGCCAGGCGGGCAGGTGGGCCGGTGGAGAGAGAGACGGAAGGAGGGACAGGCAGGGAGGCGAACAGAGATCTGGGGAAGGGTGGCAGAGATGGAGCGGGATGCACGCGACAGAATGCGCGACTCTCCGCAGCTCCCGGCGCCGGCGGGAGACCTTCACCGCCCCGATGCTTTTCTCTCTGCCTCGGCGGCAGGCGCCTCGACGCTCCTCTCCCGTGAGGCTTCCCGGTGGCTCGTGCGCGCGGCCGGCGCACTCTGTCTGGGATGGCTCGGAGGGATCCTTCCTTGCCGCGGGGGCTGGCTGTTCCTTGCTGGACGTGGCTGCCTGTGGGACCCCCTTGGATTCCCTCCTCGGACGGTTCACCTTCATCAGCTCCCTCGGGTGGGCGTGCCTGGGCAGACCCTTCCCCAGCTCAAGGGAGGGATTCCAAAATAGGAACGGTGAGCTGGACGGAGGGGGACATAGAAATAAAACTTAAAAAGCAATAGGGTACAAGACAGATAGGAAAACATGAAGAAATAAAGGCAGGGAGATGGACTGGGGGATACATAGAAACAAACGAGAAAGCAGCGGGGTACGGGAAACAGGAAACAATTTGCAACCAGGGACAGGGAGGAAGATAGAGGGAGAAATAGGGGGAAAAAAATTCAAAAAGCAACGGGGTACGATTCACATGGACGCAAATTAAAAAATAAGGCCAGGGAGCTGGAGAGAGACGTACATATAAAGAAACTTTTAAAACCGACCGGGTAAAGGAAAGAGTGAGAAGAAATAAAGAAGAGGAAGAGGGAGCCAGATAGAGGGAGGCATCGGTAGAAATTTTGGCAAGAAATGAGGTAAAGAGCAGAGGGAATTTCCTGGTTTTGGCTAGAATAGAGGTAATTTTCTTCCTAGTAGCCGGTATAGTGCTGTAGTTTGCATTTAACATGACAATAATGTTGATAAAAGACTGATGATTTAGTTGTCACTAGGCAGTGTTCACACTAAGTCAAGATGTTTCAGCTTCTCCTACTGCCCTGGCAGTGGAGGCTGGGAGTGCAGACAGCTGAGCCAAAGGAGCCAAAGGGGTATTCCATACCATATGATGTCCCAGCCAGTATATCAACTGGGGAAGTTGACCTCTAACCCCTGGCCCTGAGCCATGAGACTGTGATCCCTGACACCGTGACCTTTGAGGCTGCGAACCCATGCTGTGACCTTTGACCCGATGGCCCTTTTCACCCGGTGACCCTTTGACCCCCCAGCGGGTGACCTTTGACCCTGACAGTTGACCTTTTGACCCTCTGGTGTGGTAACCTTTGAACTTTTGACCCCAAAGACCTTTGCCCCCTACCCTGGTGCCCTTTGACCCCTGCCAGGTGATCTTTGACCCAATTACCTTTGACCCCGGCCCCGTGACCTTTGGCCCCGCCCCTGTGACCTTTGACCCCCGACCCCGTGGCCTTTGACCCCCTGGCCCGTGACCTTTGACCCCCGACCCCGTGACCTTTGACCTCTTGCCCGTGACCTTTGACCCCGACCCCTTGACCTTTGACCCCGTGACCTTTGACCCCCGACCCCTTGACCTTTGACCCCGACCCCTTGACCTTTGACCCCGACCCTTTGACCTTTGACCTCTTGCCCCTGACCTTTGACCCCCGAACCCTTGACCTTTGACCTTTGACCTTTTGCCCGTGACCTTTGACCCCCGACCCCTTGACCTTTGACCCCGACCCCGTGACCTTTGACCCCCGACCCCGTGACCTTTGACCCCGACCCCTTGACCTTTGACCCCCGACCCCTTGACCTTTGGCCTGTTGACCTTTGGCCCACGACCCCTTGACCTTTGACCGCTGATCCCCGACCTTTGACCCCCGCCCCTGTGACCTTTGACCCCGTGGCCTTTGGCCTTTGACCCGTGGCCTTTGGCCCCCTGACCCGTGCCCTTTGACCCTCCCCCGGTGACATTTCAGCCCAGACCTCGGCCACCCCTGACCCCGTGAGCTTTGACCTTTAACCCCCGCCCCGTGACCTTTGGCCCCCTGACCCCGTGAGCTTTGATCCGGACTTGGTGATCTGTGACCTTTGAGCTCGACCCTTGAACCTTTGAGCTTTTACCCCGACCCCGGTGACCTTTGACCGTAACCCCATGGGCTCTGATCTTTGACCCTGTGACCTTTTACCCCTGACCCAGTGACCTTTCATATTTCACCCCTGCCCCCGGTGACATTTGACCCCAGACCCCTGTGACCCCTGACCCCACGAGCTTTGACCCTGACTTGGTGACCCTTGACCCCCACCCCTGACCTTTGAGCTTGACCCTTCAACCTTTGCGCTTTTGCCCCCCTGACCCCGGCGACCTTTGACCCCGTGAGCTTTGACCTTAGTGACTTTAGACCCCTGACCCCATGAGCTTTGACCCCTGGGCCTGGTGACCTATGGCCTCCGAGCCCCACGACCTTTGACCTCCGAGCCCTTGCCTTTGACAGAGTTAAGCACAGCAGTACTGCACATTTTAAAGTTAAAGCACTGCCCTACTGCAACGTTGCCATGGAAAATGGTTTCTGCCCTGGGAGTAAATTGTTTAACTTCAGCTTATAGCTCTTTACTCCCAGAGACTGAGCCAGCGGCTAGTGCGGTTTTCTTTTAAATTTAAGTTTTACAATACCAACTTCAAAGTTTTGTAATACATTTTTACAATCGCAACTTCAAAAGATGCACTAGGAAATGACGTCTGCTGTGATACTAAATTTTTTAAATTTTTTTAATTAAAAACTTCTTTACTTACACTCAGCAGCAGTGCCATATTCTATTACTTTTTTTTTTAATATTTTATGTAATTTCAACGTTTTACAGAGCTTTTTCCACCCTATCAGTCTTGTCCACATTCCTCACTGCCCTTATGTCCGTCGCTACCCGTCCAGAAGTTTTACTGCCCAAGGTGACGTTACCTCCACCATCCCTGTTCCCAAGCAAAAAACAAGTGAGCTCCACTCCTCTTCACACGCTGTCCACTTCCACACTTAGACATAAAAATTATAAATAGCATTAGATCACCTCAATATTTTACAAACACACCATGGAATAATAAAGTTACACTCACCCGCTTTACAACCCTGGCCTACTCCATGCTGGCCATCTAGTCCAGCTCCCCCCACCCTTCGCCCGCAAAATCCTCAACTGTCTTCCAAAGACCAGCCGCAGACCAACCTAATTCCCTGCGCTCGGTGGCGATTACCAGGTTCCAGGGGAGCGCTCCACGGGAGCTCTGTTCCTGGCAGCCTTGAAAAAAAATCGCCCTGCCTGCCAGAACCCCAGCCCAAGCCTGACCCCCATCCAAACATTGGCCGTGACCACTGTCCCACAGAGCAGCCGGGACCGGAGGGGGAAAAAAAAAAAAAAAAAAAGCCACCCACTGGGGTTTTTTTATTCTAATTGTATTTTATTTTTTCCTAATTGCCTAACAAACATCTCTACCTCCACCCTGCAAGAGACCACTAAAAAGCTAAACCACATAACCCTACAACGTTACGCACATTCACAACACACCACTCATTCAGATCACACGCACACTAGCCCTCGCTCTCAACTAACCCATCCCGCCGCCAAAGGGTGTCAAGGGGCCATCGCCCCTTACCCGCAGCACCCAGGGCCTCAAAAAGCACCCTGCCTGCAAAAACCCTGGCCCCAGCCCAACCTCCCCACAAACTGCCCTTCCATTACAGCAACGCTTCAACACGCACCATCTGCACCATACATAGATTTTCAACCAGACACTTAGCTTTCATAGTGGCACTTGTCACAGTCCAACCTCCGTAGCAGCCACATCGCCTACTCTCACTTTAAAACCCCTCCCGGCAATTCCCAGCTGTGTCCCTCCCTCCCAGCCTCTCCCCAGCCCGGGTCCCTCAACTTAGCTTGCAGAGGGCCCAGGGTCCGAATCCATCCTCCACAAAACCACACGGGCTGACTGGGATGTTCCTCAAGGGGACACATTGCTCTTCAACATCTGCAATGAAAAAAACAAACAAACAAACAAAAAAAACCAAATCAGAAAAGGCAGTAAGCATGCCGCTGGCCAACGCCAACTACTTCCCCAACTCCCCCCTCCTCACAAGTGCCACCGCGTTCGCTTCCCCGCTCATTCCAGAGTCAGACCCTGCAGCCGTCGTCACTCGTGGTACCTAAGGTACCAAGAGACACCAAGTTAGCGTGGCGCTCATGACAAGTCATCGGCCCCACGCTCCTCCTCACTAATCCACAGCTCACCTCAAGCGCTCACCCAATTCAAAGATAGCCCACACAGCGCCTCCAGAACGGAAGGTAAATGCTTAACCGAGCAGCCCCATAATACTTCGCTATTCAACACCGACCCGGCCGACGACCGCCTCACCTTCTCGGACCGCTCACCGGCACGCAGCTTTGCAGGAGACCTTATAGCAGACTTCACGGTACGTAAAGGGTGCCTATAAGAAACCTGCAGAGGGACTTTTTACAAGGGTGTACAGCAATAGGACAAGGCGGTAACGGCTTCAGTCCTAAAGAGGGTACATTTAGTTTAGGTATTAGGAAGACGTTTCTCACTAGGGGTGGCGAGGCACTGGAACGGGTTGCCCAGAGAAACTGCGGATGCTCCCTCCCTGGAAGCATTCAAGGCCAGGTCAGATGGGGCTTTGAGCAACCTGGTCTCGCGGAAGGCGTCCCTACCCATTGCGGGGGTGGGGTAGGAACTAGAGGATCTTTATGGTGCCTTCCAACCCAAACCACTCTACGATTCTATGACATCCAAATCCAACTGCAAAACTCATCTGAGAAGGGCTGGTGAACCCTCCTCCCTTTCCCCAGCAGTCCCAAAACTTTAGAAACCCCTTTTCTTCTCCTCAACTGTCAGGAAAGGAACCCCACTGCTTCCTGACGCCTCCTGCCCTCCATTCGCACCCCTGAACCCCCTTCAGTGGCTACTCCTCAGGAGCCGCTCTTCTGAGCCACGTCCCAAATTCTGGGGGGCACCTCCTAACCTACAATTTCACAGAGACCCTGAGCTCTGCTACATGCCCACAAAATAAAGTCAAGTCCCAAGGCTTGTAATCTACGAGGGGCCTGCCACGAGCTGCAAAGATTCTAGGGACAATATGGCATTCTGTGGGCAATGAGGAAAGGCGACGAGGCATCCCAGAGCCTGAAAGGCATTGTGCTTCACGGCCCTTCTGCTTTCTTCAGAAATACTAAACCTCCATATACAAATACATACAAGACGCTCACCCTAACCCCTGACAAACAATGTCACCATCGGTCCCGTTAAGAGAGATATCAGCAACTTACACAGCATACAGCAGAACTGGTGGAAAAAAACAAGGTTCCTTTTTCAATAAAGCTGGGAATTCCAGGAAAACACAATGCATGAAGAATTTAAAAAAGAAAAAAACCCTAAACAATGCATACTACTAAACCATCTTTCTACCCCCGAACACTCAAAACAAAATTACTGACCTGAAAAAAAAGAAAGGAAAACAAACAAACAAAAAAGCTGCATACAAGCGTTACTTTCTACCACACAGGCTGCTGAACCTTGACTGGTCCTGAAGCTCCTACCTCAGGCAGACAGCTCTTCCCAAAGGGCTGAGCCAGCTCAAAAGCTGCAAAGGACTCAAGCAAGAGCTGAGCACCAACACCAGAGAAACCCAGGAGCACAAGGAGCTCCCTCAGCAGAGGCTGTGGCTCAAATACCCCCAGCCTCCGCCCACCACCCTTAGCACAATCACCTGGGAAAGGGGAAGGGCAAACCACCAGCAGTTATAAAGTCAGCTGGAGGAGCAGCAGCACTGCTCTCACCTGCCTTAAATTTACAGCAAATGAGACCCTGAACAGAGAAAGTAACCCCCCCCAGGAAATGACACTACTTGCTCCTGTACTACAGCTACAACTATTGCATCGGCAATGGGACCAGGTAGGGAATTAAACTTAATTTTTCTGGCGTGTAGATAGAAAACGATAGATGTCTTTCTAAACTAGGTAAGAAACTAGCTCATTAAATGCAATAACAATGTAGTTATTAAAATCACATCAGTCACCGGCGAGGTCAGCAGACGCAATAGTAAGTTGGCGGCCAAGCGCTAGATTGAGGCGGACCGGGAGGTTCCCGAGGCCCGGGAGCCCCGGGGAAGAGCAGAGGGACAGCGCAGAGCCGGCAGCTCTCGTGAGAGAGGCTGACGCGGCTTGGGCATTGCCAGGGGCAACCGCGGAAGATTTAAAGGGCCCTGAGGAGCGCCAGCAACCGGGAGCGTGGCAAGCAGGGCGTGTCGTGTCAGAAAGGGCATGGCGTGGCAGTTCGCGCGGGCAGGGCGCAGCCCCCGCCCCCCCTTCCCGGCTCGAGAAGGCTACCGAAGCGGTGGGCATCGGCCTCAGAAGGAGACGCCGGTATGGCTGCCACTCAGCTGAAAGCCATTGCTAGGAAAAATGGAGAAAGAGAAATTAAAATGCAACTGGGTACAAGAAACGTGGGAAAGCAGTAAATAATAGGGAGCCACAGAGAGGGAATCGTAGAAAAAAAAAAAAAATTATAGATGAAGCGCTACGGGGCAGAGTTGGCAGAAGAGTAACAAGTTTTTGGGAGCCAGGCGGGCAGGTGGGCCGGTGGAGAGAGAGACGGAAGGAGGGACAGGCAGGGAGGCGAACAGAGATCTGGGGAAGGGTGGCAGAGATGGAGCGGGATGCACGCGACAGAATGCGCGACTCTCCGCAGCTCCCGGCGCCGGCGGGAGACCTTCACCGCCCCGATGCTTTTCTCTCTGCCTCGGCGGCAGGCGCCTCGACGCTCCTCTCCCGCGAGGCTTCCCGGTGGCTCGTGCGCGCGGCCGGCGCACTCTGTCTGGGATGGCTCGGAGGGATCCTTCCTTGCCGCGGGGGCTGGCTGTTCCTTGCTGGACGTGGCTGCCTGTGGGACCCCCTTGGATTCCCTCCTCGGACGGTTCACCTTCATCAGCTCCCTCGGGTGGGCGTGCCTGGGCAGACCCTTCCCCAGCTCAAGGGAGGGATTCCAAAATAGGAACGGTGAGCTGGACGGAGGGGGACATAGAAATAAAACTTAAAAAGCAATAGGGTACAAGACAGATAGGAAAACATGAAGAAATAAAGGCAGGGAGATGGACTGGGGGATACATAGAAACAAACGAGAAAGCAGCGGGGTACGGGAAACAGGAAACAATTTGCAACCAGGGACAGGGAGGAAGATAGAGGGAGAAATAGGGGGAAAAAAATTCAAAAAGCAACGGGGTACGATTCACATGGACGCAAATTAAAAAATAAGGCCAGGGAGCTGGAGAGAGACGTACATATAAAGAAACTTTTAAAACCGACCGGGTAAAGGAAAGAGTGAGAAGAAATAAAGAAGAGGAAGAGGGAGCCAGATAGAGGGAGGCATCGGTAGAAATTTTGGCAAGAAATGAGGTAAAGAGCAGAGGGAATTTCCTGGTTTTGGCTAGAATAGAGATCATTTTCTTCCTAGTAGCCGGTATAGTGCTGTAGTTTGCATTTAACATGACAATAATGTTGATAAAAGACTGATGATTTAGTTGTCACTAGGCAGTGTTCACACTAAGTCAAGATGTTTCAGCTTCTCCTACTGCCCTGGCAGTGGAGGCTGGGAGTGCAGACAGCTGAGCCAAAGGAGCCAAAGGGGTATTCCATACCATATGATGTCCCAGCCAGTATATCAACTGGGGAAGTTGACCTCTAACCCCTGGCCCTGAGCCATGAGACTGTGATCCCTGACACCGTGACCTTTGAGGCTGCGAACCCATGCTGTGACCTTTGACCCGATGGCCCTTTTCACCCGGTGACCCTTTGACCCCCCAGCGGGTGACCTTTGACCCTGACAGTTGACCTTTTGACCCTCTGGTGTGGTAACCTTTGAACTTTTGACCCCAAAGACCTTTGCCCCCTACCCTGGTGCCCTTTGACCCCTGCCAGGTGATCTTTGACCCAATTACCTTTGACCCCGGCCCCGTGACCTTTGGCCCCGCCCCTGTGACCTTTGACCCCCGACCCCTTGGCCTTTGACCCCGACCCCTTGACCTTTGACCCCCGACCCTTTGACCTTTGACCCCCGACCCCGTGACCTTTGACCCCCCTTGACCTTTGACCTTTGACCTCTGGCCCGTGACCTTTGACCCCCGACCCCTTGACCTTTGACCCCGACCCCGTGACCTTTGACCCCCGACCCCTTGACCTTTGACCCCGACCCCTTGACCTTTGGCCTGTTGACCTTTGGCCCGCGACCCCTTGACCTTTGACCGCTGATCCCCGACCTTTGACCCCCGCCCCTGTGACCTTTGACCCCGTGGCCTTTGGCCTTTGACCCGTGGCCTTTGGCCCCCTGACCCGTGCCCTTTGACCCTCCCCCGGTGACATTTCAGCCCAGACCTCGGCCACCCCTGACCCCGTGAGCTTTGACCTTTAACCCCCGCCCCGTGACCTTTGGCCCCCTGACCCCGTGAGCTTTGATCCGGACTTGGTGATCTGTGACCTTTGAGCTCGACCCTTGAACCTTTGAGCTTTTACCCCGACCCCGGTGACCTTTGACCGTAACCCCATGGGCTCTGATCTTTGACCCTGTGACCTTTTACCCCTGACCCAGTGACCTTTCATATTTCACCCCTGCCCCCGGTGACATTTGACCCCAGACCCCTGTGACCCCTGACCCCACGAGCTTTGACCCTGACTTGGTGACCCTTGACCCCCACCCCTGACCTTTGAGCTTGACCCTTCAACCTTTGCGCTTTTGCCCCCCTGACCCCGGCGACCTTTGACCCCGTGAGCTTTGACCTTAGTGACTTTAGACCCCTGACCCCATGAGCTTTGACCCCTGGGCCTGGTGACCTATGGCCTCCGAGCCCCACGACCTTTGACCTCCGAGCCCTTGCCTTTGACAGAGTTAAGCACAGCAGTACTGCACATTTTAAAGTTAAAGCACTGCCCTACTGCAACGTTGCCATGGAAAATGGTTTCTGCCCTGGGAGTAAATTGTTTAACTTCAGCTTATAGCTCTTTACTCCCAGAGACTGAGCCAGCGGCTAGTGCGGTTTTCTTTTAAATTTAAGTTTTACAATACCAACTTCAAAGTTTTGTAATACATTTTTACAATCGCAACTTCAAAAGATGCACTAGGAAATGACGTCTGCTGTGATACTAAATTTTTTAAATTTTTTTAATTAAAAACTTCTTTACTTACACTCAGCAGCAGTGCCATATTCTATTACTTTTTTTTTTAATATTTTATGTAATTTCAACGTTTTACAGAGCTTTTTCCACCCTATCAGTCTTGTCCACATTCCTCACTGCCCTTATGTCCGTCGCTACCCGTCCAGAAGTTTTACTGCCCAAGGTGACGTTACCTCCACCATCCCTGTTCCCAAGCAAAAAACAAGTGAGCTCCACTCCTCTTCACACGCTGTCCACTTCCACACTTAGACATAAAAATTATAAATAGCATTAGATCACCTCAATATTTTACAAACACACCATGGAATAATAAAGTTACACTCACCCGCTTTACAACCCTGGCCTACTCCATGCTGGCCATCTAGTCCAGCTCCCCCCACCCTTCGCCCGCAAAATCCTCAACTGTCTTCCAAAGACCAGCCGCAGACCAACCTAATTCCCTGCGCTCGGTGGCGATTACCAGGTTCCAGGGGAGCGCTCCACGGGAGCTCTGTTCCTGGCAGCCTTGAAAAAAAATCGCCCTGCCTGCCAGAACCCCAGCCCAAGCCTGACCCCCATCCAAACATTGGCCGTGACCACTGTCCCACAGAGCAGCCGGGACCGGAGGGGGAAAAAAAAAAAAAAAAAAAAAGCCACCCACTGGGGTTTTTTTATTCTAATTGTATTTTATTTTTTCCTAATTGCCTAACAAACATCTCTACCTCCACCCTGCAAGAGACCACTAAAAAGCTAAACCACATAACCCTACAACGTTACGCACATTCACAACACACCACTCATTCAGATCACACGCACACTAGCCCTCGCTCTCAACTAACCCATCCCGCCGCCAAAGGGTGTCAAGGGGCCATCGCCCCTTACCCGCAGCACCCAGGGCCTCAAAAAGCACCCTGCCTGCAAAAACCCTGGCCCCAGCCCAACCTCCCCACAAACTGCCCTTCCATTACAGCAACGCTTCAACACGCACCATCTGCACCATACATAGATTTTCAACCAGACACTTAGCTTTCATAGTGGCACTTGTCACAGTCCAACCCCCGTAGCAGCCACATCGCCTACTCTCACTTTAAAACCCCTCCCGGCAATTCCCAGCTGTGTCCCTCCCTCCCAGCCTCTCCCCAGCCCGGGTCCCTCAACTTAGCTTGCAGAGGGCCCAGGGTCCGAATCCATCCTCCACAAAACCACACGGGCTGACTGGGATGTTCCTCAAGGGGACACATTGCTCTTCAACATCTGCAATGAAAAAAACAAACAAACAAACAAAAAAAACCAAATCAGAAAAGGCAGTAAGCATGCCGCTGGCCAACGCCAACTACTTCCCCAACTCCCCCCTCCTCACAAGTGCCACCGCGTTCGCTTCCCCGCTCATTCCAGAGTCAGACCCTGCAGCCGTCGTCACTCGTGGTACCTAAGGTACCAAGAGACACCAAGTTAGCGTGGCGCTCATGACAAGTCATCGGCCCCACGCTCCTCCTCACTAATCCACAGCTCACCTCAAGCGCTCACCCAATTCAAAGATAGCCCACACAGCGCCTCCAGAACGGAAGGTAAATGCTTAACCGAGCAGCCCCATAATACTTCGCTATTCAACACCGACCTGGCCGACGACCGCCTCACCTTCTCGGACCGCTCACCGGCACGCAGCTTTGCAGGAGACCTTATAGCAGACTTCACGGTACGTAAAGGGTGCCTATAAGAAACCTGCAGAGGGACTTTTTACAAGGGTGTACAGCAATAGGACAAGGCGGTAACGGCTTCAGTCCTAAAGAGGGTACATTTAGTTTAGGTATTAGGAAGACGTTTCTCACTAGGGGTGGCGAGGCACTGGAACGGGTTGCCCAGAGAAACTGCGGATGCTCCCTCCCTGGAAGCATTCAAGGCCAGGTCAGATGGGGCTTTGAGCAACCTGGTCTCGCGGAAGGCGTCCCTACCCATTGCGGGGGTGGGGTAGGAACTAGAGGA
The DNA here is from genome assembly GCF_947461875.1 of Haliaeetus albicilla. Lineage (NCBI taxonomy): Eukaryota > Metazoa > Chordata > Aves > Accipitriformes > Accipitridae > Haliaeetus > Haliaeetus albicilla. The sequence goes on along the minus strand of NW_027212464.1, from coordinate 101,823 downwards.
TCTTTATGGTGCCTTCCAACCCAAACCACTCTACGATTCTATGACATCCAAATCCAACTGCAAAACTCATCTGAGAAGGGCTGGTGAACCCTCCTCCCTTTCCCCAGCAGTCCCAAAACTTTAGAAACCCCTTTTCTTCTCCTCAACTGTCAGGAAAGGAACCCCACTGCTTCCTGACGCCTCCTGCCCTCCATTCGCACCCCTGAACCCCCTTCAGTGGCTACTCCTCAGGAGCCGCTCTTCTGAGCCACGTCCCAAATTCTGGGGGGCACCTCCTAACCTACAATTTCACAGAGACCCTGAGCTCTGCTACATGCCCACAAAATAAAGTCAAGTCCCAAGGCTTGTAATCTACAAGGGGCCTGCCACGAGCTGCAAAGATTCTAGGGACAATATGGCATTCTGTGGGCAATGAGGAAAGGCGACGAGGCATCCCAGAGCCTGAAAGGCATTGTGCTTCACGGCCCTTCTGCTTTCTTCAGAAATACTAAATCTCCATATACAGATGCATACAAGACGCTCACCCTAACCCCTGACAAACAATGTCACCATCGGTCCCATTAAGAGAGATATCAGCAACTTACACAGAATACAGCAGAACTGGTGGAAAAAAACAAGGCTCCTTTTTCAATAAAGCTGGGAATTCCAGGAAAACATAATGCATGAAGAATTAAAAACAAACAAACAAACAAACAATGCATACCATTAAACCATCTTTCTACCCCCGAACACTCAAAACAAAATTACTGACCTGAAAAAAAGAAAGGAAAAAAAAAAAAAAGCTGCATACAAGTGTTACTTTCTACCACACATGCTGCTGAACCTTGACTGGTCCTGAAGCTCTTACCTCAGGCAGACACCTCTTCCCAAAGGGCTGAGCCAGCTCAAAAGCTGCAAAGGACTCAAGCAAGAGCTGAGCACCAACACCAGAGAAACCCAGGAGCACAAGGAGCTCCCTCAGCAGAGGCTGTGGCTCAAGTAGCCCGAGCCTCCGCCCACCACCCTTAGCACAATCACCTGGGAAAGGGGAAGGGCAAACCACCAGCAGTTATAAAGTCAGCTGGAGGAGCAGCAGCACTGCTCTCACCTGCCTTAAATTTACAGCAAATGAGACCCTGAACAGAGAAAGTAAACCCCCCCCAGGAAATGACACTACTTGCTCCTGTACTACAGCTACAACTATTGCATCAGCAATGTGACCAGGTAAGGAGTTCAACTTAATTTTTCTGAGGCATAGACAGAAAAAGATACATGTGTCTCTAAACTAGGTAGGAAATTAGCTCGTTAAATGCAATAACAATGTAGTTATTAAAATCACATCAGTCACTGGTGAGGCCAGCAGACACAATAGTAAGTTGGCGGCTAAGCGCTAGATTGAGGCGGACCGGGAGGTTCCCGAGGCCCAGGAGCCCCAGGGAAGAGCAGAGGGACCGTGCAGAGCCGGCAGCTCTCACGAGAGAGGCTGACGCGGTGTGGGCATTGCCAGGGGCGAACGTGGAAGATTTAAATGGCCCTGAGGAGCACCAGCGACCGGGAGCATGGCAAACAGGGCGTGGTGCGTCAGAAAGGTGTGCCATGGTGCGGCAGTTTGCGCGGGTAGGGCGCAGCCCTCCCCTCCCCAGCTCAAGAAGCTTACTGAAGCGGTGGGCATCGGCCTCAGAAGGAGACCCCGATATGGCTGCCACTCGGGTGAATGCCGTTGCTAGGAAAAACGTGGCGACACGGACAGAGCTCCCACGTAAACGTGCGGCTGTCCAGGTCTCTGGCCGCAGGGAGTGCCTGAGTCTATCGCTGATGCCAGAGGGCAGCGGGGACACCTCTTGTGTGAGATGTGACCAGGTAGATGATCTGCTCAGCCTGGTGGCAGAGCTGAAGGAGGAAGCGGAAAGGTTGAGGAGTATCAAGGAGTGTGAGAGGGAGATAGGTTGGTGGACCCACACCCTACCATCCCTGAGGCGGAGGCAGCAGATGGAGGCTCCGCGAGAAGCGGAGGTTCCCCTGCCCCCTTGCCACCGGGCAGGAGGGGACCTAAGAGATGGAGGGGAATGGATACAGGTCCCTGCTCGGGGAGGCAGGCGAGTCCCCTCCCGGTCTCCCTCACCTTCCCAGTTGCCCCTACGCAACAGGAATGGGGCTCTGGAACTTGAGGACCGGGTCAACGAAGATCAGGGTGTAGGTGAAGCCCTATGCAGGGAGGTGCCTAGGCTCAGTTGGGCAGCCCCACGCATTCTCACAGCCTCTGAAAAAAGAAAAAGGAGGGTAATTGTCGTAGGCGACTCCCTTCTGAGGGGGACAGGGGGCCCAATATGCAGTCCTGACCCATGCCACAGGGAAGTCTGCTGCCTCCCTGGGGCCCGGTTGAAAGACATTACCGGGGAACTCCCGGGTCTGGTTCGGACCTCTGATTATTACCCATTGCTAGTTGTGCAGGTTGGCAGCGATGAGACTGCAGGAAGAAATCCAAAGGCAATCAAAAGGGACTTCAGGGCACTGGGGCGATTAGCGGAAGGAGCACAGGTAGTGTTTTCCTCAATCCCTTAGTGGCAGGGGAATATACTGAAAGGAACAGGAAACCACACCTGGTGATGATGTGGCTCAGAGGCTGGTGCCATCGGTGGCATTTGGGGTTTTTTGATCACGGGGAGGTTTACACGGCACCGGGCTTGCTAGCGACGGATGGTATCCAGCTATCTCAAAGGGGTAAAAGAATCCTCGCTCGTGAGATGGCGGGGCTCATAGAGAGGGCTTTAAACTAGGTTTGAAGGGGGTAAGGGATAAGACTAGGTGCACCAGAGACGAGCCTGGGGGCAGCGTGCCGACGTTAGGGGTGGATTCGATAGGCCAGCTCGAATGCATCGATGCCAACACACGCAGCGTGGGCGATAAACAGGAGGAGCTGGAAGCCATCGTGCAGCAGGATAGATAGGACTTAGCCGCCATCACGGAAACACGGAGGGATGACTCCCGTGACCGGAGTGCTACGTCTTGGGCTTAGCGACCGTGAAATGATAGAATTCTCAATTCTTGGTGAGGCAAGGAAGGGGGTTAGCAAAACCACCGCTCTGGACTTCCGGAGGGCAAACTTTAGCCTCTTTGAGGCACTGGTTGAGAGAATCCCTTGGGAGACGGTCCTGAAGGGCAAAGGGTCCAGGAGGGACGGACGTTCTTTAAGAAGGAAATCTTAACAGCTCAGGACCAGGCTATTCCCCCGTGCCGCAAGTCGAATCGCTGAGGAAAACGACCGGCCTGGCTGAATGGGGAGCTTTTTCTAGGAGTCAGGAAAAAAAGGAGAGTTTATCATCTCTGGAAGAAAGGGCGGGCAACTTGGGAGGAGTACAGGGATCTTGTTAGGTCATAGAGAAAGGAAATTAGAAAGACAAAAGCTCAGCTAGAACTAAATCTGTCCGCTGTCGTAAGAGACGACAAAAAATGTTTTTACAAATACGTTAATGGTAAAAAGAATCCCAAGGAGAATATCTATCCTGTAACGGATACGGAAGGGAACGTTGCCAGCAGAGATGAGGAAAAGGCTGAGGTACTTAATGCCTTCTTTGCCTCAGTCTTTAATAGGGAGACCAGTTATCCTCAGGGTACTCTGCCTCCTGAGCGGGAAGGTGAGGATGAAGAGCAGAATATACCCCCCCCCCGCCTTAATGCAGGAGGAAATAGTTAGTGACCTACTACGCCATCTGGATGCTCACAAATCTATGGGACCAGATGGAATCCATCCCAGAGTACTGAGGGAACTGGCAGAGGTGCTTCCCAAGCTGCTCTCCCTCATCTATCGGCGATCCTGGTCAACGGGGAAGGTCCCAGAGAACTGGAGGCTTGCCAATGTGACGCCCATTTACGAGAAGGGTCAGAGGGAGGATCCGGGGAACTACGGGCCTGTCAGCCTGACCTCGGTACCGGGGAAGATTATGGAACGGTTTGTCTTGAGAGCGCTCACGTGGCACGTCCGGGACAAGCAGGGGATTGGGCCCAGTCAGCGTGGGTTTACGAAAGGCGGGTTCTGCTTGACCAACCCGATCTCCTTCTATGACCGGGTGACCTGCCTGGTGGATGAGGGAAAGGCTGTGGATGTTACCTACCTTGACTTCAGCAAGGCCTTTGATACTGTCTCTCATGGCATACCCCTTGAGAAGCTGTCGTCGCCTGGCTTAGACAAGTGTACTCTTTGCTGGGTGAAAAACTGGCTGGATGGACGAGCCCAGAGGGTTGTGGTGAATGGGGCTAAATCCAGTTGGTGGCGGGTCGCTAGTGGTGTTCCCCAGGGCTCGGTGTTGGGCCCGGTTCTGCTTAACATCTTTATCGATGATTTGGACGAGGAGATCGAGTGCCCCCTCGGCAAGTTTGCAGACGACGCCAAGTTGGGACTCGGGGCCGATCTCCTTGAGGATAGGAAGGCTCTACACAGATATCTGGACAGGCTGGATCAATGGGCCGAGGCCAACTGTATGAAGTTCAACAAGACCAAGTGCCGGGTCCTGCGCTTTGGTCTCGGCGACCCCGTGCAGCGCTATGGGCTTGGGGAAGAGTGGCTGGAAAGCTGCCCGGCAGAGAAAGACCTGGGGGTGCTGGTTGACAGCCGGCTGACTATGAGCCAGCAGTGTGCCCACGTGGCCAGGAAGGCCAATGGCATCCTGGCCTGTACCAGAAATAGTGTGGCCGGCAGGAGCAGGGAGGTAATCGTTCCCCCGTATTTGGCACTGGCGAGGCCGCACCTCGAGTACTGCGTTCAGTTTTGGGCCCCTCGCTACGGGAAAGACGTTGAGTTGCTGAAACGTGTCCAGAGAAGGGCAACCGAGTTGGTGAGGGGCCTGGAGCGTAAGTCGATGAGGAACGGCTGCGGGAGCTGGGGTGGTTTAGTCTGGAGAAAAGGAGGCTGAGGGGAGACCTTATTGCTCTCTACAACTACCTGAAAGGAGATTGTAGCGAGGTGGGTACTGGTCTCTTCTATCAAGTAACTAGAGATAGGACGAGAGAAAATGGCCTGAAGTTGCGCCAGGGGAGGTTTAGATTGGATAGCAGAAAAAAATTCTTTACTGAGAGGGTTGTCAGGCATTGGAACAGGCTGCCCAGGGTAGTGATGGAGTCACCATCCCTGCAGGTGTTCAAAACACACGTAGATGTGGCATTTTGGGACATGATTTAGTGGGCGTGGTGGTGGTGGGTTGATGGTTGGACTTCATGATCTTAGAGGTCCTTTCCAAATTTCATGATTCGATTCAATGCGATTTGATTCTATTCTAGGGAGCAGAACAGAGATCTAGCAAGAAAGGAAAAAAAGGAAGGGAGGGAGAACAAAGGGAGAGAGACACAAAGACTGGAAGAAGGACAAAGGGATGGCAGAGGAAAAAAAATAGTGATAGGCTGCAGGACAGAGATGGAGGAGTTCAAAAAAGACACAGGGAGCATGACAGAATGAGAGTGAGAAAAAAGGGACAGAGCAGGACAGCACTGTAGGAAAAAACAACTGTGATTGATAGGCTGTGAGAGAGATACGGAGGAATAGAGAAAATAGAAGGGACAGCTAGCTGGAGAGGGGGATACAGTTAGAAAGGATGGAAGAGGGAATGGAACAGAGAGAAATACAGGAAAGATAGCAAGAGGAAGCAGGGCAGAGGGCCAGCAATAGAAGAAAAAAGGGACAGGGATCTGGACAGATGGAGAAAAAAGCAGAAGGAACAGATACAACACGATACGATGGGACAGGAAGTAAGGGAGAGCGACAGATGAGAATAATGACAAGAGATAGAGAGAGACTGTGAGAAACACAGGAGGTTGGGGGGGGAGAGAGAGAGAGATTAGGACCCCTGCAGAGAGAGAGAAGACATGAATAAAAAGAGTAGGGAGCACTACAAAGGGTCAGAGAAAGAGAAGAACAGGAAGGACAACGGGGACAGTGAGATACAGAATAAAACCCCCCACATGTTATACACATGTTATCCAGTAATCAAGCCCATTTCAGAGTTACACAGTACCTCAGCCCCTTTAAGAAAAGTAACACATTGACCGAGCCCAATTCGGCAGCACAGAGAACCCGAGCCCCTTTCAAAGTCGGCGCACCGCGCCCGAGCCCCTTTCGGCGGCGCACCGCGCCCGAGCCCCTTTCGGCGGCGCACCGCGCCCGAGCCCCTTTCGGCGGCGCACCGCGCCCGAGCCCCTTTCGGCGGCGCACCGCGCCCGAGCCCCTTTCGGCGGCGCACCGCGCCCGAGCCCCTTTCGGCGGCGCACCGCGCCCGAGCCCCTTTCGGCGGCGCACCGCGCCCGAGCCCCTTTCGGCGCCGCACCGCGCCCGAGCCCCTTTCGGCGGCGCACCGCGCCCGAGCCCCTTTCGGCGCCGCACCGCGCCCGAGCCCCTTTCGGCGCCGCACCGCGCCCGAGCCCCTTTCGGCGCCGCACCGCGCCCGAGCCCCTTTCGGCGCCGCACCGCGCCCGAGCCCCTTTCGGCGCCGCACCGCGCCCGAGCCCCTTTCGGCGCCGCACCGCGCCCGAGCCCCTTTCGGCGCCGCACCGCGCCCGAGCCCCTTTCGGCGCCGCACCGCGCCCGAGCCCCTTTCGGCGCCGCACCGCGCCCGAGCCCCTTTCGGCGCCGCACCGCGCCCGAGCCCCTTTCGGCGCCGCACCGCGCCCGAGCCCCTTTCGGCGCCGCACCGCGCCCGAGCCCCTTTCGGCGCCGCACCGCGCCCGAGCCCCTTTCGGCGCCGCACCGCGCCCGAGCCCCTTTCGGCGCCGCACCGCGCCCGAGCCCCTTTCACAGTTATGTAGCTACGGAGCCAATTTCAAAGTTGGGCAATTACTAGAGCCAGGAACGCACACCCTTTCTATTAACCCAGCAGCAGCTACATTTACCTCGAGGTATCTACAGCTCTCCCTTGGATGCCCAATTCTAACAGACACTTTCACTTACTTCAACAGCTAAGTTTACCCATGGGCACTAAACGCGCATGCTTCGCTCCACACTTGCCTTTGTGATTGCCATTACTACTGTGATTCTCACAAGGAGACCTAATTACCTGTCTTTTTTTCATTTTCTTTTTTTTTTTGCTTCATTTGGTCTATTACTGATTCCACATACATTCAGCTAGGTCAGTAGTTACAGTCCAATTCTACAATGTACTTTTTCTACAATATATAGAAAAGACTTATGGCCTCACTGGTCAAATTTTTGACACTATTAGTTTTATTCCTCTTTTAACCATTATTTTTACAAATACATTTTAACTCCAAAAATTTAGCATTACCTTCAGAAGAAACGCCACTATTAGTCCCTGCAATTCTCTACGGAGCGGTCTTTTCCACGTTCCTCGCTCCCGTTACATCCGTCGCTGCACATCCAGAAGTTTTACTCCCTGAGGTGACATTACCTGCACGATCCCCGTTCCCGGGCAGAAAACGAGTGAGCTCCGCTCATCTTGACAGAATGTCCACTTCCACACCTCGGCACAAAAACAAAAACTGAAAAGTATCATTACATCACAAACTACAAAGAGCACCCAAATATTTTACAAACCCACCACAGAAAAATACAGTTACACTCATGCACTTCACAACCCTGGCCTGCTCCATGCTGGCCATCTAGTCCAACTCCCCCCACCCTTCGCCCGCAAAATCCTCAACTGTCTTCCAAAGACCATCCACTGAACAACGTATTTCCCTGCGCTGACTGGCAATTACCACGTTCCAGGGCAGCACTCCATGGGAATGCCGTTCCCGGGAGCCTTGAAAAAAGTCACCCTGCCTGTGAAAACCCAGGCCCGAGCCGGACCCCAGTCCAAACACTGGCAATCAACATTGCCTCATGGAGCAGCTGGGACCAGGGCGGGGGGGGGAACAGGGCGGGGGAGGACACACCAAAAACCAACCCATATCCCAGCTGGGTTTTTTTATTCTAAATTGTTGTTTTGTTTTTTTTTCCTAATTCCCTGAGAAACATCTCAACTCTACATCCACCCTGAAAGGAAAAAACCAAAAAGGCTAAACCACATAACCCTACAAGGTTAGACACATTCACAACACACCACTCATTCAGATCACATGCACGCCAGCCCTCACTCTCAACTCATCCATCCTACCACCCACAGGCCTCGAGAGGCCGTCGCCCCGTGCCTGCGGCACTGGGGCCTCAAAAATCGCCCTGCCTGCAAAAACCCTGGCCCCAGCCCAACCTCCTTCCAACCTCCCCACAAACTGCCCTTCCGTTACACCAATGTTTCAACACGCACCATCATCTCCACCATCCGTGCATTTTCAACCCGATACTTAGCTTTCACGGTGCCACATGGCACAGTCCAACCTCCGTAGCAGCCGTGTCACCTAAACGCAAGGTTCCTTCAAGCACCTCGTACCCTGTCATCACCTGCAAATACAACACACAAAGCTTTTCAATAGACACTTCATCCTTGAGAGAGAAGTCCTCCACCGCTTCCCACCTATTCCCAAAATAACACATCCTCCCAGTCAGTGTCCTCCATGGCACTTGAAAAAACAGAGCATCGCAAACACAGAGCTGTCCCAAAGTTACCGATCGCTCCGAGACCCATCACGCTGCTACTCAGACCTCAAGGCCTTGACCATTTCTACAGACTTGCCACAAAGCATCCGCATAAACAATATGAACACCGTTGCCCAGTTACTGCCTTACTCTATGCTAGCTCACAGTCCAATTACGATCCCCTCAACTCCTTGCATGCAAAGAACCCAAAGTCATTAAACCTTCTGTGCTGTCTCTACAATGCTATACAATACACACACAAACATAGACCCATGTAATTCACATGCAAATATAATGCCATACAAGGCAGTACTCTTATCTCGGTCAAGACAAAACAACTCGGAGCACTGCCATACCACACAAAACAGAACAGGGCCAATACAAGAGACTCTCAGATGACAGTCAATACAAGTACAGACCAAAACAATACAAAACCAATACAGAACCATAGAAGGCAAGGCAGTCTCTGGTGGCAATCGATACAAGGGCAGAGCACTGCACTACAAAACACAATGCAGGGCCATGCAACGTGAGACAGTCTCACATGACAGTCAATACAAATACAGAACAAAACAACACAAGACAAAGGCAAATACAGACCAATACAATGCAAGAAAACTGCAAAACACAGCAAAGCAAAGCAGTCTCATAGAGCCACCGGCCGCATCTTCCTTCCGACTCCACTCACGGACCCACCTCCTTACAGCGCCCTGTTGCCTTCCCTCGTCGCTCTGTGGCACGCATCTTTTCCCTCCGCATCTGAAAAAAAACCAAAACCAAACATATTGAACGAGTCACCTGGATGCAGAGCAAGAGCTTCACAACTCCAGAGGTCTTGATTCCATCTACAAAGACCATCTGGAGTCCAGCTACAGCCTACCATTTAAAAAAAAAAACAAACAAAAAAACAAAAAACAAAAAAACCCCCCACCAACAAAAAAAAAAAACAGGGCCAAAATTTAAGCCCATCACATGCAAGACCTAACACCTTAGAGAGTCAAATCCTCTTCACCGCCCCTCAACAGCCCCTGCCGCACAGCTCCAATCGTCTCCGTGAAACACTATCGGCATGGCTGTTTGCGCAGCCCGCCGATGGCTACTCGAGCCGAGATGACTGTACAACCCTTGCCTAAACAGTCTAGGCACATCAACGTTTGACCCGTAGACTCTTATCGCTGTTCCACCTACCCCTGACTCTACATCCCCAGGCAGAGCAGCTCCAAGCCAAACACACCCGTGCGCAGAACGTCACCATGTGGAACGCTACCAACGAGGTGATTCAAAGAGAGAGAAAACTCTCAGCAAGAAGAATGACGCCCGGACAGGAGGCGTCGTCGGGCAAGATGACCTATGGAGCTGCAACCATGAGGCCAGGAGGCTCTACAGCAGAGCCTCCAGAGAAGAGGAGTCGAACAGAATGGCCCGTTACAAGATGGCACTGTCAAAACCCAGACGACAGATGCACCAGAAGCCTGGCATTGAGACCTAAGGATGTCAGGATGCAGGGAAGAAGTCCAAGTCCGAGAAAACGGACGGCTAGAGAGCAGAGCTGCCAATGCAGCCCAGAAGAACGCTGCCAAAAGAGGACCGACCGGAACCCGCCGAGACCGATCCATGCTTTAGAGCTCCGAGTGCAAGAAAAGAAGCACCTGATTGGCACCGGGCCGATAAGTACGGGCATTCGAGACGCTAGGGACAGCACCTGAAGCACATGCCATGCTCCTCCAAGCGCAAAGCGTAATGAGGACATCGAGACCTGAGGAAGGTCTAAGAGCACAAGACAGACTACACAAACTACATGCCACCGAGGACACAGGCTGGAAATGCCCTGCCCGGCACACACAGGTCTCGTGCTGAAAAGCAACCCGCTCCCTTCGCCTGCACAAAGGCGACTGCTTTAGGATAGCACTCTCTCCTGCACTAACTTTAAAACCCCTCCCTGCAATTCCCAGCTGTGTCCCTTCCTCTCAGCCTCTCCCCAGCCTGAGTCCCTCAACTTAGCTTTCAGAGGGCCAAGGGTCTGAATCCATCCTCCACAAAACCACACGGGCTAACTGGGATGTTCCTCAAGGGGACACAGTGCTCTTCAACATCTGCAATGAAAAAAAGAAATAAACAAACAAACAAAAAAACCAAATTAGAAAAGGGAGTAAGCATCCCACTGGCCAACACCAACTACTTCCCCAACTCTCCCCTCCTCACAAGTGCCACCGTGTTCGCTTCCCCGCTCATTCCAGACTCAGACCCTGCAGCCGTCGTCACTCGTGGTACCTAAGGTACCAAGAGACACCAAGTTAGCGTGGCGCTCATGACAAGTCATCGGCCCCACGCTCCTCCTTACTAATCCACAGCTCACCTCAAACGCTCACCCAATTCAAAGATAGCCCACACAGCGCCTCCAGAACAGAAGGTAAATGCTTAACCGAGCAGCCCCATAATACTTCGCTATTCAACACCGACCTGGCCGACGACCGCCTCACCTTCTCGGACCCCTCACCGGCATGCAGCTTTGCAAGAGACCTTATAGCAGACTTCACGGTATGTAAAGGGTGCCTATAAGAAACCTGCAGAGGGACTTTTTACAAGGGTGTACAGCAATAGGACAAGGCGGTAACGATTTCAGTCCTAAGAAGGGTACATTTAGTTTAGGTATTAGGAAGACGTTTCTCACTAGGGGTGGCAAGGCACTGGAACGGGTTGCCCAGAGAAACTGCGGATGCTCCCTCCCTGGAAGCATTCAAGGCCAGGTCAGATGGGGCTTTGAGCAACCTGGTCTCGCGGAAGGCGTCCCTACCCATTGCGGGGGTGGGGTAGGAACTAGAGGATCTTTATGGTGCCTTCCAACCCAAACCACTCTACGATTCTATGACATCCAAATCCAACTGCAAAACTCATCTGAGAAGGGCTGGGGAACCCTCCTCCCTTTCCCCAGCAGTCCCAAAACTTTAGAAACCCCTTTTCTTCTCCTCAACTGTCAGGAAAGGAACCCCACTGCTTCCTGACGCCTCCTGCCCGCCATTCGCACCTCTGAACCCCCTTCAGTGGCTACTCCTCAGGAGCCGCTCTTCTGAGCCACGTCCCAAATTCTGGGGGCACCTCCTAACCTACAGTTTCACAGAGACCCTGAGCTCTGCTACATGCCCACAAAATAAAGTCAAGTCCCAAGGCTTGTAATCTACAAGGGGCCTGCCACGAGCTGCAAAGATTCTAGGGACAATATGGCATTCTGTGGGCAATGAGGAAAGGCGACGAGGCATCCCAGAGCCTGAAAGGCATTGTGCTTCACGGCCCTTCTGCTTTCTTCAGAAATACTAAACCTCCATATACAAATACATACAAGATGCTCACCCTAACCCCTGACAAACAATGTCACCATCGGTCCCGTTAAGAGAGATATCAGCAACTTACACAGCATACAGCAGAACTGGTGGAAAAAAACAAGGTTCCTTTTTCAATAAAGCTGGGAATTCCAGGAAAACACAATGCATGAAGAATTTAAAAAAGAAAAAAACCCTAAACAATGCATACTACTAAACCATCTTTCTACCCCCGAACACTCAAAACAAAATTACTGACCTGAAAAAAAAGAAAGGAAAACAAACAAACAAAAAAGCTGCATACAAGCGTTACTTTCTACCACACAGGCTGCTGAACCTTGACTGGTCCTGAAGCTCTTACCTCAGGCAGACAGCTCTTCCCAAAGGGCTGAGCCAGCTCAAAAGCTGCAAAGGACTCAAGCAAGAGCTGAGCACCAACACCAGAGAAACCCAGGAGCACAAGGAGCTCCCTCAGCAGAGGCTGTGGCTCAAATACCCCCAGCCTCCGCCCACCACCCTTAGCACAATCACCTGGGAAAGGGGAAGGGCAAACCACCAGCAGTTATAAAGTCAGCTGGAGGAGCAGCAGCACTGCTCTCACCTGCCTTAAATTTACAGCAAATGAGACCCTGAACAGAGAAAGTAACCCCCCCCAGGAAATGACACTACTTGCTCCTGTACTACAGCTACAACTATTGCATCGGCAATGGGACCAGGTAGGGAATTAAACTTAATTTTTCTGGCGTGTAGATAGAAAACGATAGATGTCTTTCTAAACTAGGTAAGAAACTAGCTCATTAAATGCAATAACAATGTAGTTATTAAAATCACATCAGTCACCGGCGAGGTCAGCAGACGCAATAGTAAGTTGGCGGCCAAGCGCTAGATTGAGGCGGACCGGGAGGTTCCCGAGGCCCGGGAGCCCCGGGGAAGAGCAGAGGGACAGCGCAGAGCCGGCAGCTCTCGTGAGAGAGGCTGACGCGGCTTGGGCATTGCCAGGGGCAACCGCGGAAGATTTAAAGGGCCCTGAGGAGCGCCAGCAACCGGGAGCGTGGCAAGCAGGGCGTGTCGTGTCAGAAAGGGCATGGCGTGGCAGTTCGCGCGGGCAGGGCGCAGCCCCCGCCCCCCCTTCCCGGCTCGAGAAGGCTACCGAAGCGGTGGGCATCGGCCTCAGAAGGAGACGCCGGTATGGCTGCCACTCAGCTGAAAGCCATTGCTAGGAAAAATGGAGAAAGAGAAATTAAAATGCAACTGGGTACAAGAAACGTGGGAAAGCAGTAAATAATAGGGAGCCACAGAGAGGGAATCGTAGAAAAAAAAAAAAATTATAGATGAAGCGCTACGGGGCAGAGTTGGCAGAAGAGTAACAAGTTTTTGGGAGCCAGGCGGGCAGGTGGGCCGGTGGAGAGAGAGACGGAAGGAGGGACAGGCAGGGAGGCGAACAGAGATCTGGGGAAGGGTGGCAGAGATGGAGCGGGATGCACGCGACAGAATGCGCGACTCTCCGCAGCTCCCGGCGCCGGCGGGAGACCTTCACCGCCCCGATGCTTTTCTCTCTGCCTCGGCGGCAGGCGCCTCGACGCTCCTCTCCCGCGAGGCTTCCCGGTGGCTCGTGCGCGCGGCCGGCGCACTCTGTCTGGGATGGCTCGGAGGGATCCTTCCTTGCCGCGGGGGCTGGCTGTTCCTTGCTGGACGTGGCTGCCTGTGGGACCCCCTTGGATTCCCTCCTCGGACGGTTCACCTTCATCAGCTCCCTCAGGTGGGCGTGCCTGGGCAGACCCTTCCCCAGCTCAAGGGAGGGATTCCAAAATAGGAACGGTGAGCTGGACGGAGGGGGACATAGAAATAAAACTTAAAAAGCAATAGGGTACAAGACAGATAGGAAAACATGAAGAAATAAAGGCAGGGAGATGGACTGGGGGATACATAGAAACAAACGAGAAAGCAGCGGGGTACGGGAAACAGGAAACAATTTGCAACCAGGGACAGGGAGGAAGATAGAGGGAGAAATAGGGGGAAAAAAATTCAAAAAGCAACGGGGTACGATTCACATGGACGCAAATTAAAAAATAAGGCCAGGGAGCTGGAGAGAGACGTACATATAAAGAAACTTTTAAAACCGACCGGGTAAAGGAAAGAGTGAGAAGAAATAAAGAAGAGGAAGAGGGAGCCAGATAGAGGGAGGCATCGGTAGAAATTTTGGCAAGAAATGAGGTAAAGAGCAGAGGGAATTTCCTGGTTTTGGCTAGAATAGAGATCATTTTCTTCCTAGTAGCCGGTATAGTGCTGTAGTTTGCATTTAACATGACAATAATGTTGATAAAAGACTGATGATTTAGTTGTCACTAGGCAGTGTTCACACTAAGTCAAGATGTTTCAGCTTCTCCTACTGCCCTGGCAGTGGAGGCTGGGAGTGCAGACAGCTGAGCCAAAGGAGCCAAAGGGGTATTCCATACCATATGATGTCCCAGCCAGTATATCAACTGGGGAAGTTGACCTCTAACCCCTGGCCCTGAGCCATGAGACTGTGATCCCTGACACCGTGACCTTTGAGGCTGCGAACCCATGCTGTGACCTTTGACCCGATGGCCCTTTTCACCCGGTGACCCTTTGACCCCCCAGCGGGTGACCTTTGACCCTGACAGTTGACCTTTTGACCCTCTGGTGTGGTAACCTTTGAACTTTTGACCCCAAAGACCTTTGCCCCCTACCCTGGTGCCCTTTGACCCCTGCCAGGTGATCTTTGACCCAATTACCTTTGACCCCGGCCCCGTGACCTTTGGCCCCGCCCCTGTGACCTTTGACCCCCGACCCCTTGGCCTTTGAACCCGACCCCGTGACCTTTGACCTCTGGCCCGTGACCTTTGACCCCGACCCCTTGACCTTTGACCCGACCCCGTGACCTTTGACCCCGACCCCGTGACCTTTGACCCCGACCCCTTGACCTTTGACCCCGACCCCTTGACCTTTGACCTTTGGTCTGTGACCTTTGACCCCCGACCCCGTGACCTTTGACCCCGACCCTTTGACCTTTGACCTCTGGCCCGTGACCTTTGACCCCGACCCCGTGACCTTTGACCCCCGACCTTTGGCCTCTGGCCCGTGACCTTTGACCCCCGACCCCTTGACCTTTGACCCCGACCCCTTGACCTTTGGCCTGTTGACCTTTGGCCCGCGACCCCTTGACCTTTGACCGCTGATCCCCGACCTTTGACCCCCGCCCCTGTGACCTTTGACCCCGTGGCCTTTGGCCTTTGACCCGTGGCCTTTGGCCCCCTGACCCGTGCCCTTTGACCCTCCCCCGGTGACATTTCAGCCCAGACCTCGGCCACCCCTGACCCCGTGAGCTTTGACCTTTAACCCCCGCCCCGTGACCTTTGGCCCCCTGACCCCGTGAGCTTTGATCCGGACTTGGTGATCTGTGACCTTTGAGCTCGACCCTTGAACCTTTGAGCTTTTACCCCGACCCCGGTGACCTTTGACCGTAACCCCATGGGCTCTGATCTTTGACCCTGTGACCTTTTACCCCTGACCCAGTGACCTTTCATATTTCACCCCTGCCCCCGGTGACATTTGACCCCAGACCCCTGTGACCCCTGACCCCACGAGCTTTGACCCTGACTTGGTGACCCTTGACCCCCACCCCTGACCTTTGAGCTTGACCCTTCAACCTTTGCGCTTTTGCCCCCCTGACCCCGGCGACCTTTGACCCCGTGAGCTTTGACCTTAGTGACTTTAGACCCCTGACCCCATGAGCTTTGACCCCTGGGCCTGGTGACCTTTGACCTCCGAGCCCTTGCCTTTGACAGAGTTAAGCACAGCAGTACTGCACATTTTAAAGTTAAAGCACTGCCCTACTGCAACGTTGCCATGGAAAATGGTTTCTGCCCTGGGAGTAAATTGTTTAACTTCAGCTTATAGCTCTTTACTCCCAGAGACTGAGCCAGCGGCTAGTGCGGTTTTCTTTTAAATTTAAGTTTTACAATACCAACTTCAAAGTTTTGTAATACATTTTTACAATCGCAACTTCAAAAGATGCACTAGGAAATGACGTCTGCTGTGATACTAAATTTTTTAAATTTTTTTAATTAAAAACTTCTTTACTTACACTCAGCAGCAGTGCCATATTCTATTACTTTTTTTTTTAATATTTTATGTAATTTCAACGTTTTACAGAGCTTTTTCCACCCTATCAGTCTTGTCCACATTCCTCACTGCCCTTATGTCCGTCGCTACCCGTCCAGAAGTTTTACTGCCCAAGGTGACGTTACCTCCACCATCCCTGTTCCCAAGCAAAAAACAAGTGAGCTCCACTCCTCTTCACACGCTGTCCACTTCCACACTTAGACATAAAAATTATAAATAGCATTAGATCACCTCAATATTTTACAAACACACCATGGAATAATAAAGTTACACTCACCCGCTTTACAACCCTGGCCTACTCCATGCTGGCCATCTAGTCCAGCTCCCCCCACCCTTCGCCCGCAAAATCCTCAACTGTCTTCCAAAGACCAGCCGCAGACCAACCTAATTCCCTGCGCTCGGTGGCGATTACCAGGTTCCAGGGGAGCGCTCCACGGGAGCTCTGTTCCTGGCAGCCTTGAAAAAAAATCGCCCTGCCTGCCAGAACCCCAGCCCAAGCCTGACCCCCATCCAAACATTGGCCGTGACCACTGTCCCACAGAGCAGCCGGGACCGGAGGGGGAAAAAAAAAAAAAAAAAAAAAGCCACCCACTGGGGTTTTTTTATTCTAATTGTATTTTATTTTTTCCTAATTGCCTAACAAACATCTCTACCTCCACCCTGCAAGAGACCACTAAAAAGCTAAACCACATAACCCTACAACGTTACGCACATTCACAACACACCACTCATTCAGATCACACGCACACTAGCCCTCGCTCTCAACTAACCCATCCCGCCGCCAAAGGGTGTCAAGGGGCCATCGCCCCTTACCCGCAGCACCCAGGGCCTCAAAAAGCACCCTGCCTGCAAAAACCCTGGCCCCAGCCCAACCTCCCCACAAACTGCCCTTCCATTACAGCAACGCTTCAACACGCACCATCTGCACCATACATAGATTTTCAACCAGACACTTAGCTTTCATAGTGGCACTTGTCACAGTCCAACCCCCGTAGCAGCCACATCGCCTACTCTCACTTTAAAACCCCTCCCGGCAATTCCCAGCTGTGTCCCTCCCTCCCAGCCTCTCCCCAGCCCGGGTCCCTCAACTTAGCTTGCAGAGGGCCCAGGGTCCGAATCCATCCTCCACAAAACCACACGGGCTGACTGGGATGTTCCTCAAGGGGACACATTGCTCTTCAACATCTGCAATGAAAAAAACAAACAAACAAACAAAAAAAACCAAATCAGAAAAGGCAGTAAGCATGCCGCTGGCCAACGCCAACTACTTCCCCAACTCCCCCCTCCTCACAAGTGCCACCGCGTTCGCTTCCCCGCTCATTCCAGAGTCAGACCCTGCAGCCGTCGTCACTCGTGGTACCTAAGGTACCAAGAGACACCAAGTTAGCGTGGCGCTCATGACAAGTCATCGGCCCCACGCTCCTCCTCACTAATCCACAGCTCACCTCAAGCGCTCACCCAATTCAAAGATAGCCCACACAGCGCCTCCAGAACGGAAGGTAAATGCTTAACCGAGCAGCCCCATAATACTTCGCTATTCAACACCGACCTGGCCGACGACCGCCTCACCTTCTCGGACCGCTCACCGGCACGCAGCTTTGCAGGAGACCTTATAGCAGACTTCACGGTACGTAAAGGGTGCCTATAAGAAACCTGCAGAGGGACTTTTTACAAGGGTGTACAGCAATAGGACAAGGCGGTAACGGCTTCAGTCCTAAAGAGGGTACATTTAGTTTAGGTATTAGGAAGACGTTTCTCACTAGGGGTGGCGAGGCACTGGAACGGGTTGCCCAGAGAAACTGCGGATGCTCCCTCCCTGGAAGCATTCAAGGCCAGGTCAGATGGGGCTTTGAGCAACCTGGTCTCGCGGAAGGCGTCCCTACCCATTGCGGGGGTGGGGTAGGAACTAGAGGATCTTTATGGTGCCTTCCAACCCAAACCACTCTACGATTCTATGACATCCAAATCCAACTGCAAAACTCATCTGAGAAGGGCTGGTGAACCCTCCTCCCTTTCCCCAGCAGTCCCAAAACTTTAGAAACCCCTTTTCTTCTCCTCAACTGTCAGGAAAGGAACCCCACTGCTTCCTGACGCCTCCTGCCCTCCATTCGCACCCCTGAACCCCCTTCAGTGACTACTCCTCAGGAGCCGCTCTTCTGAGCCACGTCCCAAATTCTGGGGGGCACCTCCTAACCTACAATTTCACAGAGACCCTGAGCTCTGCTACATGCCCACAAAATAAAGTCAAGTCCCAAGGCTTGTAATCTACAAGGGGCCTGCCACGAGCTGCAAAGATTCTAGGGACAATATGGCATTCTGTGGGCAATGAGGAAAGGCGACGAGGCATCCCAGAGCCTGAAAGGCATTGTGCTTCACGGCCCTTCTGCTTTCTTCAGAAATACTAAATCTCCATATACAGATGCATACAAGACGCTCACCCTAACCCCTGACAAACAATGTCACCATCGGTCCCATTAAGAGAGATATCAGCAACTTACACAGAATACAGCAGAACTGGTGGAAAAAAACAAGGCTCCTTTTTCAATAAAGCTGGGAATTCCAGGAAAACATAATGCATGAAGAATTAAAAACAAACAAACAAACAAACAATGCATACCATTAAACCATCTTTCTACCCCCGAACACTCAAAACAAAATTACTGACCTGAAAAAAAGAAAGGAAAAAAAAAAAAAAGCTGCATACAAGTGTTACTTTCTACCACACATGCTGCTGAACCTTGACTGGTCCTGAAGCTCTTACCTCAGGCAGACACCTCTTCCCAAAGGGCTGAGCCAGCTCAAAAGCTGCAAAGGACTCAAGCAAGAGCTGAGCACCAACACCAGAGAAACCCAGGAGCACAAGGAGCTCCCTCAGCAGAGGCTGTGGCTCAAGTAGCCCGAGCCTCCGCCCACCACCCTTAGCACAATCACCTGGGAAAGGGGAAGGGCAAACCACCAGCAGTTATAAAGTCAGCTGGAGGAGCAGCAGCACTGCTCTCACCTGCCTTAAATTTACAGCAAATGAGGCCCTGAACAGAGAAAGTAACCCCCCCCAGGAAATGACACTACTTGCTCCTGTACTACAGCTACACCTATTGCATCAGCAATGTGACCAGGTAGGGAATGAAACTTAATTTTTCTGGCGTGTAGATAGAAAACGATAGATGTCTTTCTAAACTAGGTAAGAAACTAGCTCATTAAATGCAATAACAATGTAGTTATTAAAATCACATCAGTCACTGGTGAGGCCAGCAGACACAATAGTAAGTTGGCGGCTAAGCGCTAGATTGAGGCGGACCGGGAGGTTCCCGAGGCCCAGGAGCCCCAGGGAAGAGCAGAGGGACCGTGCAGAGCCGGCAGCTCTCACGAGAGAGGCTGACGCGGTGTGGGCATTGCCAGGGGCGAACGTGGAAGATTTAAATGGCCCTGAGGAGCACCAGCGACCGGGAGCATGGCAAACAGGGCGTGGTGCGTCAGAAAGGTGTGCCATGGTGCGGCAGTTTGCGCGGGTAGGGCGCAGCCCTCCCCTCCCCAGCTCAAGAAGCTTACTGAAGCGGTGGGCATCGGCCTCAGAAGGAGACCCCGATATGGCTGCCACTCGGGTGAATGCCGTTGCTAGGAAAAACGTGGCGACACGGACAGAGCTCCCACGTAAACGTGCGGCTGTCCAGGTCTCTGGCCGCAGGGAGTGCCTGAGTCTATCGCTGATGCCAGAGGGCAGCGGGGACACCTCTTGTGTGAGATGTGACCAGGTAGATGATCTGCTCAGCCTGGTGGCAGAGCTGAAGGAGGAAGCGGAAAGGTTGAGGAGTATCAAGGAGTGTGAGAGGGAGATAGGTTGGTGGACCCACACCCTACCATCCCTGAGGCGGAGGCAGCAGATGGAGGCTCCGCGAGAAGCGGAGGTTCCCCTGCCCCCTTGCCACCGGGCAGGAGGGGACCTAAGAGATGGAGGGGAATGGATACAGGTCCCTGCTCGGGGAGGCAGGCGAGTCCCCTCCCGGTCTCCCTCACCTTCCCAGTTGCCCCTACGCAACAGGAATGGGGCTCTGGAACTTGAGGACCGGGTCAACGAAGATCAGGGTGTAGGTGAAGCCCTATGCAGGGAGGTGCCTAGGCTCAGTTGGGCAGCCCCACGCATTCTCACAGCCTCTGAAAAAAGAAAAAGGAGGGTAATTGTCGTAGGCGACTCCCTTCTGAGGGGGACAGAGGACCCAATATGCAGTCCTGACCCATGCCACAGGGAAGTCTGCTGCCTCCCTGGGGCCCGGTTGAAAGACATTACCGGGGAACTCCCGGGTCTGGTTCGGACCTCTGATTATTACCCATTGCTAGTTGTGCAGGTTGGCAGCGATGAGACTGCAGGAAGAAATCCAAAGGCAATCAAAAGGGACTTCAGGGCACTGGGGCGATTAGCGGAAGGAGCACAGGTAGTGTTTTCCTCAATCCCTTAGTGGCAGGGGAATATACTGAAAGGAACAGGAAACCACACCTGGTGATGATGTGGCTCAGAGGCTGGTGCCATCGGTGGCATTTGGGGTTTTTTGATCACGGGGAGGTTTACACGGCACCGGGCTTGCTAGCGACGGATGGTATCCAGCTATCTCAAAGGGGTAAAAGAATCCTCGCTCGTGAGATGGCGGGGCTCATAGAGAGGGCTTTAAACTAGGTTTGAAGGGGGTAAGGGATAAGACTAGGTGCACCAGAGACGAGCCTGGGGGCAGCGTGCCGACGTTAGGGGTGGATTCGATAGGCCAGCTCGAATGCATCGATGCCAACACACGCAGCGTGGGCGATAAACAGGAGGAGCTGGAAGCCATCGTGCAGCAGGATAGATAGGACTTAGCCGCCATCACGGAAACACGGAGGGATGACTCCCGTGACCGGAGTGCTACGTCTTGGGCTTAGCGACCGTGAAATGATAGAATTCTCAATTCTTGGTGAGGCAAGGAAGGGGGTTAGCAAAACCACCGCTCTGGACTTCCGGAGGGCAAACTTTAGCCTCTTTGAGGCACTGGTTGAGAGAATCCCTTGGGAGACGGTCCTGAAGGGCAAAGGGTCCAGGAGGGACGGACGTTCTTTAAGAAGGAAATCTTAACAGCTCAGGACCAGGCTATTCCCCCGTGCCGCAAGTCGAATCGCTGAGGAAAACGACCGGCCTGGCTGAATGGGGAGCTTTTTCTAGGAGTCAGGAAAAAAAGGAGAGTTTATCATCTCTGGAAGAAAGGGCGGGCAACTTGGGAGGAGTACAGGGATCTTGTTAGGTCATAGAGAAAGGAAATTAGAAAGACAAAAGCTCAGCTAGAACTAAATCTGTCCGCTGTCGTAAGAGACGACAAAAAATGTTTTTACAAATACGTTAATGGTAAAAAGAATCCCAAGGAGAATATCTATCCTGTAACGGATACGGAAGGGAACGTTGCCAGCAGAGATGAGGAAAAGGCTGAGGTACTTAATGCCTTCTTTGCCTCAGTCTTTAATAGGGAGACCAGTTATCCTCAGGGTACTCTGCCTCCTGAGCGGGAAGGTGAGGATGAAGAGCAGAATATACCCCCCCCCCGCCTTAATGCAGGAGGAAATAGTTAGTGACCTACTACGCCATCTGGATGCTCACAAATCTATGGGACCAGATGGAATCCATCCCAGAGTACTGAGGGAACTGGCAGAGGTGCTTCCCAAGCTGCTCTCCCTCATCTATCGGCGATCCTGGTCAACGGGGAAGGTCCCAGAGAACTGGAGGCTTGCCAATGTGACGCCCATTTACGAGAAGGGTCAGAGGGAGGATCCGGGGAACTACGGGCCTGTCAGCCTGACCTCGGTACCGGGGAAGATTATGGAACGGTTTGTCTTGAGAGCGCTCACGTGGCACGTCCGGGACAAGCAGGGGATTGGGCCCAGTCAGCGTGGGTTTACGAAAGGCGGGTTCTGCTTGACCAACCCGATCTCCTTCTATGACCGGGTGACCTGCCTGGTGGATGAGGGAAAGGCTGTGGATGTTACCTACCTTGACTTCAGCAAGGCCTTTGATACTGTCTCTCATGGCATACCCCTTGAGAAGCTGTCGTCGCCTGGCTTAGACAAGTGTACTCTTTGCTGGGTGAAAAACTGGCTGGATGGACGAGCCCAGAGGGTTGTGGTGAATGGGGCTAAATCCAGTTGGTGGCGGGTCGCTAGTGGTGTTCCCCAGGGCTCGGTGTTGGGCCCGGTTCTGCTTAACATCTTTATCGATGATTTGGACGAGGAGATCGAGTGCCCCCTCGGCAAGTTTGCAGACGACGCCAAGTTGGGACTCGGGGCCGATCTCCTTGAGGATAGGAAGGCTCTACACAGATATCTGGACAGGCTGGATCAATGGGCCGAGGCCAACTGTATGAAGTTCAACAAGACCAAGTGCCGGGTCCTGCGCTTTGGTCTCGGCGACCCCGTGCAGCGCTATGGGCTTGGGGAAGAGTGGCTGGAAAGCTGCCCGGCAGAGAAAGACCTGGGGGTGCTGGTTGACAGCCGGCTGACTATGAGCCAGCAGTGTGCCCACGTGGCCAGGAAGGCCAATGGCATCCTGGCCTGTACCAGAAATAGTGTGGCCGGCAGGAGCAGGGAGGTAATCGTTCCCCCGTATTTGGCACTGGCGAGGCCGCACCTCGAGTACTGCGTTCAGTTTTGGGCCCCTCGCTACGGGAAAGACGTTGAGTTGCTGAAACGTGTCCGGAGAAGGGCAACCGAGTTGGTGAGGGGCCTGGAGCGTAAGTCGATGAGGAACGGCTGCGGGAGCTGGGGTGGTTTAGTCTGGAGAAAAGGAGGCTGAGGGGAGACCTTATTGCTCTCTACAACTACCTGAAAGGAGATTGTAGCGAGGTGGGTACTGGTCTCTTCTATCAAGTAACTAGAGATAGGACGAGAGAAAATGGCCTGAAGTTGCGCCAGGGGAGGTTTAGATTGGATAGCAGAAAAAAATTCTTTACTGAGAGGGTTGTCAGGCATTGGAACAGGCTGCCCAGGGTAGTGATGGAGTCACCATCCCTGCAGGTGTTCAAAACACACGTAGATGTGGCATTTTGGGACATGATTTAGTGGGCGTGGTGGTGGTGGGTTGATGGTTGGACTTCATGATCTTAGAGGTCCTTTCCAAATTTCATGATTCGATTCAATGCGATTTGATTCTATTCTAGGGAGCAGAACAGAGATCTAGCAAGAAAGGAAAAAAAGGAAGGGAGGGAGAACAAAGGGAGAGAGACACAAAGACTGGAAGAAGGACAAAGGGATGGCAGAGGAAAAAAAATAGTGATAGGCTGCAGGACAGAGATGGAGGAGTTCAAAAAAGACACAGGGAGCATGACAGAATGAGAGTGAGAAAAAAGGGACAGAGCAGGACAGCACTGTAGGAAAAAACAACTGTGATTGATAGGCTGTGAGAGAGATACGGAGGAATAGAGAAAATAGAAGGGACAGCTAGCTGGAGAGGGGGATACAGTTAGAAAGGATGGAAGAGGGAACGGAACAGAGAGAAATACAGGAAAGATAGCAAGAGGAAGCAGGGCAGAGGGCCAGCAATAGAAGAAAAAAGGGACAGGGATCTGGACAGATGGAGAAAAAAGCAGAAGGAACAGATACAACACGATACGATGGGACAGGAAGTAAGGGAGAGCGACAGATGAGAATAATGACAAGAGATAGAGAGAGACTGTGAGAAACACAGGAGGTTGGGGGGGGAGAGAGAGAGAGATTAGGACCCCTGCAGAGAGAGAGAAGACATGAATAAAAAGAGTAGGGAGCACTACAAAGGGTCAGAGAAAGAGAAGAACAGGAAGGACAACGGGGACAGTGAGATACAGAATAAAACCCCCCACATGTTATACACATGTTATCCAGTAATCAAGCCCATTTCAGAGTTACACAGTACCTCAGCCCCTTTAAGAAAAGTAACACATTGACCGAGCCCAATTCGGCAGCACAGAGAACCCGAGCCCCTTTCAAAGTCGGCGCACCGCGCCCGAGCCCCTTTCGGCGGCGCACCGCGCCCGAGCCCCTTTCGGCGGCGCACCGCGCCCGAGCCCCTTTCGGCGGCGCACCGCGCCCGAGCCCCTTTCGGCGGCGCACCGCGCCCGAGCCCCTTTCGGCGGCGCACCGCGCCCGAGCCCCTTTCGGCGGCGCACCGCGCCCGAGCCCCTTTCGGCGGCGCACCGCGCCCGAGCCCCTTTCGGCGGCGCACCGCGCCCGAGCCCCTTTCGGCGGCGCACCGCGCCCGAGCCCCTTTCGGCGCCGCACCGCGCCCGAGCCCCTTTCGGCGCCGCACCGCGCCCGAGCCCCTTTCGGCGCCGCACCGCGCCCGAGCCCCTTTCACAGTTATGTAGCTACGGAGCCAATTTCAAAGTTGGGCAATTACTAGAGCTAGGAACGCACACCCTTTCTATTAACCCAGCAGCAGCTACATTTACCTCGAGGTATCTACAGCTCTCCCTTGGATGCCCAATTCTAACAGACACTTTCACTTACTTCAACAGCTAAGTTTACCCATGGGCACTAAACGCGCATGCTTCGCTCCACACTTGCCTTTGTGATTGCCATTACTACTGTGATTCTCACAAGGAGACCTAATTACCTGTCTTTTTTTCATTTTCTTTTTTTTTTTGCTTCATTTGGTCTATTACTGATTCCACATACATTCAGCTAGGTCAGTAGTTACAGTCCAATTCTACAATGTACTTTTTCTACAATATATAGAAAAGACTTATGGCCTCACTGGTCAAATTTTTGACACTATTAGTTTTATTCCTCTTTTAACCATTATTTTTACAAATACATTTTAACTCCAAAAATTTAGCATTACCTTCAGAAGAAACGCCACTATTAGTCCCTGCAATTCTCTACGGAGCGGTCTTTTCCACGTTCCTCGCTCCCGTTACATCCGTCGCTGCACATCCAGAAGTTTTACTCCCTGAGGTGACATTACCTGCACGATCCCCGTTCCCGGGCAGAAAACGAGTGAGCTCCGCTCATCTTGACAGAATGTCCACTTCCACACCTCGGCACAAAAACAAAAACTGAAAAGTATCATTACATCACAAACTACAAAGAGCACCCAAATATTTTACAAACCCACCACAGAAAAATACAGTTACACTCATGCACTTCACAACCCTGGCCTGCTCCATGCTGGCCATCTAGTCCAACTCCCCCCACCCTTCGCCCGCAAAATCCTCAACTGTCTTCCAAAGACCATCCACTGAACAACGTATTTCCCTGCGCTGACTGGCAATTACCACGTTCCAGGGCAGCACTCCATGGGAATGCCGTTCCCGGGAGCCTTGAAAAAAGTCACCCTGCCTGTGAAAACCCAGGCCCGAGCCGGACCCCAGTCCAAACACTGGCAATCAACATTGCCTCATGGAGCAGCTGGGACCAGGGCGGGGGGGGGAACAGGGCGGGGGAGGACACACCAAAAACCAACCCATATCCCAGCTGGGTTTTTTTATTCTAAATTGTTGTTTTGTTTTTTTTTTTTTCTAATTCCCTGAGAAACATCTCAACTCTACATCCACCCTGAAAGGAAAAAACCAAAAAGGCTAAACCACATAACCCTACAAGGTTAGACACATTCACAACACACCACTCATTCAGATCACATGCACGCCAGCCCTCACTCTCAACTCATCCATCCTACCACCCACAGGCCTCGAGAGGCCGTCGCCCCGTGCCAGCGGCACTGGGGCCTCAAAAATCGCCCTGCCTGCAAAAACCCTGGCCCCAGCCCAACCTCCTTCCAACCTCCCCACAAACTGCCCTTCCGTTACACCAATGTTTCAACACGCACCATCATCTCCACCATCCGTGCATTTTCAACCCGATACTTAGCTTTCACGGTGCCACATGGCACAGTCCAACCTCCGTAGCAGCCGTGTCACCTAAACGCAAGGTTCCTTCAAGCACCTCGTACCCTGTCATCACCTGCAAATACAACACACAAAGCTTTTCAATAGACACTTCATCCTTGAGAGAGAAGTCCTCCACCGCTTCCCACCTATTCCCAAAATAACACATCCTCCCAGTCAGTGTCCTCCATGGCACTTGAAAAAACAGAGCATCGCAAACACAGAGCTGTCCCAAAGTTACCGATCGCTCCAAGACCCATCACGCTGCTACTCAGACCTCAAGGCCTTGACCATTTCTACAGACTTGCCACAAAGCATCCGCATAAACAATATGAACACCGTTGCCCAGTTACTGCCTTACTCTATGCTAGCTCACAGTCCAATTACGATCCCCTCAACTCCTTGCATGCAAAGAACCCAAAGTCATTAAACCTTCTGTGCTGTCTCTACAATGCTATACAATACACACACAAACATAGACCCATGTAATTCACATGCAAATATAATGCCATACAAGGCAGTACTCTTATCTCGGTCAAGACAAAACAACTCGGAGCACTGCCATACCACACAAAACAGAACAGGGCCAATACAAGAGACTCTCAGATGACAGTCAATACAAGTACAGACCAAAACAATACAAAACCAATACAGAACCATAGAAGGCAAGGCAGTCTCTGGTGGCAATCGATACAAGGGCAGAGCACTGCACTACAAAACACAATGCAGGGCCATGCAACGTGAGACAGTCTCACATGACAGTCAATACAAATACAGAACAAAACAACACAAGACAAAGGCAAATACAGACCAATACAATGCAAGAAAACTGCAAAACACAGCAAAGCAAAGCAGTCTCATAGAGCCACCGGCCGCATCTTCCTTCCGACTCCACTCACGGACCCACCTCCTTACAGCGCCCTGTTGCCTTCCCTCGTCGCTCTGTGGCACGCATCTTTTCCCTCCGCATCTGAAAAAAAACCAAAACCAAACATATTGAACGAGTCACCTGGATGCAGAGCAAGAGCTTCACAACTCCAGAGGTCTTGATTCCATCTACAAAGACCATCTGGAGTCCAGCTACAGCCTACCATTTAAAAAAAAAACAAACAAAAAAACAAAAAACAAAAAAACCCCCCACCAACAAAAAAAAAAACAGGGCCAAAATTTAAGCCCATCACATGCAAGACCTAACACCTTAGAGAGTCAAATCCTCTTCACCGCCCCTCAACAGCCCCTGCCGCACAGCTCCAATCGTCTCCGTGAAACACTATCGGCATGGCTGTTTGCGCAGCCCGCCGATGGCTACTCGAGCCGAGATGACTGTACAACCCTTGCCTAAACGGTCTAGGCACATCAACGTTTGACCCGTAGACTCTTATCGCTGTTCCACCTACCCCTGACTCTACATCCCCAGGCAGAGCAGCTCCAAGCCAAACACACCCGTGCGCAGAACGTCACCATGTGGAACGCTACCAACAAGGTGATTCAAAGAGAGAGAAAACTCTCAGCAAGAAGAATGACGCCCGGACAGGAGGCGTCGTCGGGCAAGATGACCTATGGAGCTGCAACCATGAGGCCAGGAGGCTCTACAGCAGAGCCTCCACAGAAGAGGAGTCGAACAGAAAGGCCCGTTACAAGATGGCACTGTCAAAACCCAGACGACAGATGCACCAGAAGCCTGGCGTTGAGACCTAAGGATGTCAGGATGCAGGGAAGAAGTCCAAGTCCGAGAAAACGGACGGCTAGAGAGCAGAGCTGCCAATGCAGCCCAGAAGAACGCTGCCAAAAGAGGACCGACCGGAACCCGCCGAGACCGATCCATGCTTTAGAGCTCCGAGTGCAAGAAAAGAAGCACCTGATTGGCACCGGGCCGATAAGTACGGGCATTCGAGACGCTAGGGACAGCACCTGAAGCACATGCCATGCTCCTCCAAGCGCAAAGCGTAATGAGGACATCGAGACCTGAGGAAGGTCTAAGAGCACAAGACAGACTACACAAACTACATGCCACCGAGGACACAGGCTGGAAATGCCCTGCCCGGCACACACAGGTCTCGTGCTGAAAAGCAACCCGCTCCCTTCGCCTGCACAAAGGCGACTGCTTTAGGATAGCACTCTCTCCTGCACTAACTTTAAAACCCCTCCCTGCAATTCCCAGCTGTGTCCCTTCCTCTCAGCCTCTCCCCAGCCTGAGTCCCTCAACTTAGCTTTCAGAGGGCCAAGGGTCTGAATCCATCCTCCACAAAACCACACGGGCTAACTGGGATGTTCCTCAAGGGGACACAGTGCTCTTCAACATCTGCAATGAAAAAAAGAAATAAACAAACAAACAAAAAAACCAAATTAGAAAAGGGAGTAAGCATCCCACTGGCCAACACCAACTACTTCCCCAACTCTCCCCTCCTCACAAGTGCCACCGTGTTCGCTTCCCCGCTCATTCCAGACTCAGACCCTGCAGCCGTCGTCACTCGTGGTACCTAAGGTACCAAGAGACACCAAGTTAGCGTGGCGCTCATGACAAGTCATCGGCCCCACGCTCCTCCTTACTAATCCACAGCTCACCTCAAACGCTCACCCAATTCAAAGATAGCCCACACAGCGCCTCCAGAACAGAAGGTAAATGCTTAACCGAGCAGCCCCATAATACTTCGCTATTCAACACCGACCTGGCCGACGACCACCTCACCTTCTCGGACCCCTCACCGGCATGCAGCTTTGCAGGAGACCTTATAGCAGACTTCACGGTATGTAAAGGGTGCCTATAAGAAACCTGCAGAGGGACTTTTTACAAGGGTGTACAGCAATAGGACAAGGCGGTAACGATTTCAGTCCTAAGAAGGGTACATTTAGTTTAGGTATTAGGAAGACGTTTCTCACTAGGGGTGGCAAGGCACTGGAACGGGTTGCCCAGAGAAACTGCGGATGCTCCCTCCCTGGAAGCATTCAAGGCCAGGTCAGATGGGGCTTTGAGCAACCTGGTCTCGCGGAAGGCGTCCCTACCCATTGCGGGGGTGGGGTAGGAACTAGAGGATCTTTATGGTGCCTTCCAACCCAAACCACTCTACGATTCTATGACATCCAAATCCAACTGCAAAACTCATCTGAGAAGGGCTGGTGAACCCTCCTCCCTTTCCCCAGCAGTCCCAAAACTTTAGAAACCCCTTTTCTTCTCCTCAACTGTCAGGAAAGGAACCCCACTGCTTCCTGACACCTCCTGCCCGCCATTCGCACCTCTGAACCCCCTTCAGTGGCTACTCCTCAGGAGCCACTCTTCTGAGCCACGTCCCAAATTCTGGGGGCACCTCCTAACCTACAGTTTCACAGAGACCCTGAGCTCTGCTACATGCCCACAAAATAAAGTCAAGTCCCAAGGCTTGTAATCTACAAGGGGCCTGCCACGAGCTGCAAAGATTCTAGGGACAATATGGCATTCTGTGGGCAATGAGGAAAGGCAACGAGGCATCCCAGAGCCTGAAAGGCATTGTGCTTCACGGCCCTTCTGCTTTCTTCAGAAATACTAAACCTCCATATACAAATACATACAAGATGCTCACCCTAACCCCTGACAAACAATGTCACCATCGGTCCCGTTAAGAGAGATATCAGCAACTTACACAGCAT
This sequence comes from Haliaeetus albicilla, assembly GCF_947461875.1. NCBI lineage: Eukaryota > Metazoa > Chordata > Aves > Accipitriformes > Accipitridae > Haliaeetus > Haliaeetus albicilla. Next base: position 72,373 of record NW_027212464.1, on the reverse strand, counting down.
ACAGCAGAACTGGTGGAAAAAAACAAGGTTCCTTTTTCAATAAAGCTGGGAATTCCAGGAAAACACAATGCATGAAGAATTTAAAAAAGAAAAAAACCCTAAACAATGCATACTACTAAACCATCTTTCTACCCCCGAACACTCAAAACAAAATTACTGACCTGAAAAAAAAGAAAGGAAAACAAACAAACAAAAAAGCTGCATACAAGCGTTACTTTCTACCACACAGGCTGCTGAACCTTGACTGGTCCTGAAGCTCTTACCTCAGGCAGACAGCTCTTCCCAAAGGGCTGAGCCAGCTCAAAAGCTGCAAAGGACTCAAGCAAGAGCTGAGCACCAACACCAGAGAAACCCAGGAGCACAAGGAGCTCCCTCAGCAGAGGCTGTGGCTCAAATACCCCCAGCCTCCGCCCACCACCCTTAGCACAATCACCTGGGAAAGGGGAAGGGCAAACCACCAGCAGTTATAAAGTCAGCTGGAGGAGCAGCAGCACTGCTCTCACCTGCCTTAAATTTACAGCAAATGAGACCCTGAACAGAGAAAGTAACCCCCCCCAGGAAATGACACTACTTGCTCCTGTACTACAGCTACAACTATTGCATCGGCAATGGGACCAGGTAGGGAATTAAACTTAATTTTTCTGGCGTGTAGATAGAAAACGATAGATGTCTTTCTAAACTAGGTAAGAAACTAGCTCATTAAATGCAATAACAATGTAGTTATTAAAATCACATCAGTCACCGGCGAGGTCAGCAGACGCAATAGTAAGTTGGCGGCCAAGCGCTAGATTGAGGCGGACCGGGAGGTTCCCGAGGCCCGGGAGCCCCGGGGAAGAGCAGAGGGACAGCGCAGAGCCGGCAGCTCTCGTGAGAGAGGCTGACGCGGCTTGGGCATTGCCAGGGGCAACCGCGGAAGATTTAAAGGGCCCTGAGGAGCGCCAGCAACCGGGAGCGTGGCAAGCAGGGCGTGTCGTGTCAGAAAGGGCATGGCGTGGCAGTTCGCGCGGGCAGGGCGCAGCCCCCGCCCCCCCTTCCCGGCTCGAGAAGGCTACCGAAGCGGTGGGCATCGGCCTCAGAAGGAGACGCCGGTATGGCTGCCACTCAGCTGAAAGCCATTGCTAGGAAAAATGGAGAAAGAGAAATTAAAATGCAACTGGGTACAAGAAACGTGGGAAAGCAGTAAAAAATAGGGAGCCACAGAGAGGGAATCGTAGAAAAAAAAAAAAAATTATAGATGAAGCGCTACGGGGCAGAGTTGGCAGAAGAGTAACAAGTTTTTGGGAGCCAGGCGGGCAGGTGGGCCGGTGGAGAGAGAGACGGAAGGAGGGACAGGCAGGGAGGCGAACAGAGATCTGGGGAAGGGTGGCAGAGATGGAGCGGGATGCACGCGACAGAATGCGCGACTCTCCGCAGCTCCCGGCGCCGGCGGGAGACCTTCACCGCCCCGATGCTTTTCTCTCTGCCTCGGCGGCAGGCGCCTCGACGCTCCTGTCCCGCGAGGCTTCCCGGTGGCTCGTGCGCGCGGCCGGCGCACTCTGTCTGGGATGGCTCGGAGGGATCCTTCCTTGCCGCGGGGGCTGGCTGTTCCTTGCTGGACGTGGCTGCCTGTGGGACCCCCTTGGATTCCCTCCTCGGACGGTTCACCTTCGTCAGCTCCCTCGGGTGGGCGTGCCTGGGCAGACCCTTCCCCAGCTCAAGGGAGGGATTCCAAAATAGGAACGGTGAGCTGGACGGAGGGGGACATAGAAATAAAACTTAAAAAGCAATAGGGTACAAGACAGATAGGAAAACATGAAGAAATAAAGGCAGGGAGATGGACTGGGGGATACATAGAAACAAACGAGAAAGCAGCGGGGTACGGGAAACAGGAAACAATTTGCAACCAGGGACAGGGAGGAAGATAGAGGGAGAAATAGGGGGAAAAAAATTCAAAAAGCAACGGGGTACGATTCACATGGACGCAAATTAAAAAATAAGGCCAGGGAGCTGGAGAGAGACGTACATATAAAGAAACTTTTAAAACCGACCGGGTAAAGGAAAGAGTGAGAAGAAATAAAGAAGAGGAAGAGGGAGCCAGATAGAGGGAGGCATCGGTAGAAATTTTGGCAAGAAATGAGGTAAAGAGCAGAGGGAATTTCCTGGTTTTGGCTAGAATAGAGATCATTTTCTTCCTAGTAGCCGGTATAGTGCTGTAGTTTGCATTTAACATGACAATAATGTTGATAAAAGACTGATGATTTAGTTGTCACTAGGCAGTGTTCACACTAAGTCAAGATGTTTCAGCTTCTCCTACTGCCCTGGCAGTGGAGGCTGGGAGTGCAGACAGCTGAGCCAAAGGAGCCAAAGGGGTATTCCATACCATATGATGTCCCAGCCAGTATATCAACTGGGGAAGTTGACCTCTAACCCCTGGCCCTGAGCCATGAGACTGTGATCCCTGACACCGTGACCTTTGAGGCTGCGAACCCATGCTGTGACCTTTGACCCGATGGCCCTTTTCACCCGGTGACCCTTTGACCCCCCAGCGGGTGACCTTTGACCCTGACAGTTGACCTTTTGACCCTCTGGTGTGGTAACCTTTGAACTTTTGACCCCAAAGACCTTTGCCCCCTACCCTGGTGCCCTTTGACCCCTGCCAGGTGATCTTTGACCCAATTACCTTTGACCCCGGCCCCGTGACCTTTGACCCCGACCCCGTGACCTTTGACCCCCGACCCCTTGGCCTTTGACCCCCTGGCCCGTGACCTTTGACCCCCGACCCCGTGACCTTTGACCCCGACCCCGTGACCTTTGACCCCCGACCCCGTGACCTTTGACCCCCGACCCCTTGACCTTTGACCCCGGCCCCGTGACCTTTGACCCCGACCCCTTGACCTTTGACCTCTTGCCCCTGACCTTTGACCCCGACCCCTTGACCTTTGACCCCGACCCCGTGACCTTTGACCCCGACCCCGTGACCTTTGACCCCCGACCCCTTGACCTTTGACCTCTGGCCCGTGACCTTTGACCCCGACCCCGTGACCTTTGACCCCGACCCTTGACCTTTGACCCCCGACCCCTTGACCTTTGGCCTGTTGACCTTTGGCCCGCGACCCCTTGACCTTTGACCGCTGATCCCCGACCTTTGACCCCCGCCCCTGTGACCTTTGACCCCGTGGCCTTTGGCCTTTGACCCGTGGCCTTTGGCCCCCTGACCCGTGCCCTTTGACCCTCCCCCGGTGACATTTCACCCCAGACCTCGGCCACCCCTGACCCCGTGAGCTTTGACCTTTAACCCCCGCCCCGTGACCTTTGGCCCCCTGACCCCGTGAGCTTTGATCCGGACTTGGTGATCTGTGACCTTTGAGCTCGACCCTTGAACCTTTGAGCTTTTACCCCGACCCCGGTGACCTTTGACCGTAACCCCATGGGCTCTGATCTTTGACCCTGTGACCTTTTACCCCTGACCCAGTGACCTTTCATATTTCACCCCTGCCCCCGGTGACATTTGACCCCAGACCCCTGTGACCCCTGACCCCACGAGCTTTGACCCTGACTTGGTGACCCTTGACCCCCACCCCTGACCTTTGAGCTTGACCCTTCAACCTTTGCGCTTTTGCCCCCCTGACCCCGGCGACCTTTGACCCCGTGAGCTTTGACCTTAGTGACTTTAGACCCCTGACCCCATGAGCTTTGACCCCTGGGCCTGGTGACCTATGGCCTCCGAGCCCCACGACCTTTGACCTCCGAGCCCTTGCCTTTGACAGAGTTAAGCACAGCAGTACTGCACATTTTAAAGTTAAAGCACTGCCCTACTGCAACGTTGCCATGGAAAATGGTTTCTGCCCTGGGAGTAAATTGTTTAACTTCAGCTTATAGCTCTTTACTCCCAGAGACTGAGCCAGCGGCTAGTGCTGTTGTGTTTTAAATTTAAGTTTTACAATACCAACGTCAAAGTTTTGCAATACGTTTTTATAATCGCAACTTCAAAAGATGCGCTATGAAATGACGTCTGCTGTGATATTAAATTTTATTTTTTTTAATTAAAAACTTCTTTACTTACACTCAGCAGCAGTACCATATTCTATTACTTTTTTTTAATATTTTATTTAATTTCAACATTTTACAGAGCTTTTTCCACCATATCAATCTTGTCCACATTCCTCACTGCCATTATGTCCGTCGCTACCCGTCCAGAAGTTTTACTGCCCGAGGTGACGTTACCTCCACCATCCCTGTTCCCAAGCAAAAAACAAGTGAGCTCCACTCCTCTTCACACACTGTCCACTTCCACACTTAGACATAAAAATTATAAGTATCAGTGGACGACCTCAATATTTTACAAACACACCATGCAATAATAAAGTTACATTCACCCACTTTACAACCCTGGCCTACTCCATGCTGGCCATCTAGTCCAGCTTCCCCCACCCTTCGCCCGCAAAATCCTCAACTGTCTTCCAAAGACCAGCCGCAGACTAACCTAATTCCCTGCACTCAGTGGCAATTACCAGGTTCCAGGGGAGCGCTCCACGGGAGCTCTGTTCCTGGCAGCCTTGAAAGAAAAAATCGCCCTGCCTGCCAAAACCCTGGCCCAAGCCTGACCCCCATCCAAACATTAGCCATGACGACTGTCTCACAGAGCAGCTGGGACCAGAAAAAAAAAAAAAAGCCACCCACTGGGGTTTTTTTATTCTAATTGTATTTTATTTTTTCCTAATTGCCTAACAAACATCTCTACCTCCACCCTGCAAGAGACCACTAAAAAGCTAAACCACATAACCCTACAACGTTACGCACATTCACAACACACCACTCATTCAGATCACACGCACACTAGCCCTCGCTCTCAACTAACCCATCCAGCCACCAAAAGGTGTCAAGAGGCCATCGCCCCTTACCCACAGCAGCTGGGGCCTCAAAAAGCACCCTGCCTGCAAAAACCCTGGCCCCAGCCCAACCTCCTTCCAAGCTCCCCACAAACTGCCCTTCCATTACAGCAACGCTTCAACACGCACCATCTGCACCATACATAGATTTTCAACCAGATACTTAGCTTTCATAGTGGCACTTCTCACAGTCCAACCTCTGTAGCAGCCACATCGCCTAAACGCAAGGTTCCTTCAAACGCCTCGTGCCCCGTGATCACCTGCAAAACCAACACACAAAACTCTTGAATACAAACTTCACCCTCGGCATAAAAAAATCCTCCACAGCTCCACACTCCTGCTTCGCACCTATTCCAGAAACAAAAACCTCAATGCCTTAACCATTTCTAGAAGCTTACCACAAAGTGTCCACATAAACAAATATTAACACCCATGCCCACTTACTGCCTTACTATATTCTACCTCTGTCGTGGTTTAACCCCAGCCAGCAACTAAGCACCACGCAGCCGCTCACTCACTCCCCCCCCATCCAGTGGGATGGGGGAGAAAATCAGGAAAAGAAGTAAAACTCCTGGGTTGAGATAAGAACGATTTAATAGAACAGAAAAGAAGAGACTAATAATGATAATGATAACACTAATAAAATGACAACAGTAGTAATAAAAGGATTGGAATGTACAAATGATGCACAGGGCAATCGCTCACCACCCGCCGACCGACACCCAGCCAGTCCCCAAGCGGCGAAAAAACCCTGCCCCCCCCCCCTTCCCAGTTCCTAAACTAGATGGGACGTCACATGGTATGGAATACACTGTTGGCCAGTTTGGGTCAGGTGCCCTGGCTGGGCATGAGAAGCTGAAAAATCCTTGACTCTAGTCTAAACACTACTGAGCAACAACTGAAAACATCAGTGTTATCAACATTCTTCACATACTGAACTCAAAACATAGCACTGTACCAGCTACTAGGAAGACAGCTAACTACATCCCAGATGAAACCAGGACAACCTCACAGTCCACTTGCAATCCACTCCCCTACTGACATGCAATGACTGAAAAATCATTTATCTCTCAATGCTAACAAACTAGACATATCAAGATTTCACCTGTTGATTCTTATCACTGTTCCACCTACCCCTGACTCTACATCCCCAGGCAGAGCAGCTCCAAGCCAAACACACCCGTGCACAAACACACACAACACAGAACACTACCAACAAGGCGATGCAAAAAGAGAGAGAAAAGTCTCAGCAAGAAGAATAACGACCCCCGGACGGGAGGTGCCATCCAGCAAATTGACCTACAGCGCCCAAAACCACAAAGCGAGGAGGCTCTACGACAGCCCCAAAGAAGAAGAGGCAAAAGTAAGGGCCCGTTACAAGATCAAGCCCGTCAAAACCAAGATGATGGATGCGCCAGAAGCCTGGCGTCGAGACCTAAGGATGTCAGGATGCAGGGAAGAAGTCCCAGTCCGAGAAAACGGATGGCTAGAGAGCAGAGCTGCCAAAGCAGCCCGGAAGAGCGCCGCAAAAGAGGACCGACTGGAAGCCGCCGAGACAGATCCATGCTTTAGAGCTCCGAGCGCAAGAAAAGGAGCACCCGACTGGCACAGTGCCGATGAGTAAGGGCATTCGAGACCCTAGGGACGGTGCCCAAAGCGCATGCTGTGCTCCCTGAGCGCAAAGACTGATGATTGCATTGAGACCCGAGGAAGATCGAAGGCACACAAGACAGACTACACAAACTACACACCACCACGGACACAGGCTGGAACTGCCCTGCCCGGCACACGCTGGTCTCGGGCTCAAAAGCAACCCGCTCCCTTCATCTGCCCAAACAGGACTGCTCCTGGACAGCCCTGCCCTCCTACTCTCACTTTAAAACCCCTCACGGCAATTCCCAGCTGTGTCCCTCCCTCCCAGCCTCTCCCCAGCCCGGGTCCCTCAACTTAGCTTGCAGAGGGCCAAGGGTACAAATCCATCCTCCGCAAAAATCACATGGGCTAACTGGGACGATCTGGCAGTCGCCAGGTTCCTCTTCATCATCTGCAGTGAAGAAAAAAAAAAAAAAAAAAAGCAACAAAATCAGAAGAGGCAGTAACCCATCAGACAACACCAACTACTTTCCCAACCCCCCACTTAATCACACACACCACAGCGTTATGCTTACCTGCTCATTCCAGACTCAGACCCTGTGGCCATCAGCACTCATGGTACCTGAGACAGCAAGATGCACAAAATTAGCATAGCAGTCGTGAGACTCACCAGGCCCATTCTCCTCCTCCCTAATCCACAGCTCACCTCAAATGCTCATCCCATTCCAAAGGTGACCCGCACAGTGCCTGCAAAACAGAAGGTAAACGCTTAACCAAGCAACCACCTAATACTTCGATATTCAACACCGGCACAGCCCACAACCACCTCACCTTCTCAGACTGCTCATCGGCCTGCGAATTCGCCCCTCTGAGGCTGTGTGCGCCACCTGCAAAAACCAAAGCAGAAGACACATGCTGAGAGGCCGCCCGAAACCTCAGCCTGCCCAGACCGATTCCCAACTCCCTCTCCTTTACCTTGGCCGCTCGACCACCCCACTCTGTCATCAAGAGCTTGCCACATCAAAGCATGCGTACCGCCTGCAAAAAACAAACGACAAGGGATGCTTCCAACTTTGCCAACAATACAACACCTCCAAAGGAACAGTTCCTTTAACCCAGTAATCATGACTCACCTTGCCGAGACACCTCCGGTACCGATGGCCCGCTTCACTCCTTGCTTCACACCTTCAAAATAAAAAAGAACCCTATCAGCTAGTCACAGAGCCACCGGCCGCATCTTCCCTCTGATTCCACTCACGGACCCACCTTCTTATGCTGCTCCGCTCCCCTCCTCCGTCACTCTGTGGCATACACCTTGTCCCTCCGCATCTGAAAAAAGACATATTGAACGAATCACCGAGATGCAGAGCAAAAGCTTAACAATTCCAGAGGTCTTGATTCCATCTACAAAGACCATCTGGAGTCCAGCTACAGCCTGCCATATTAGGGGAATTAAAAAAAAAAAAAAAAAAAAAGGGGGGGGGGGCAAACTTTAAGCCCATCACATGCAAGACCTAACACCTTAGAGAGTCAAATCCGCTTCACTGCCCCTCAACAGCCCCTGCCACAGGGCTCCAATCATCTCCGTACAACACTATTGGCACGGCTGTTCGCGCAGCCCACCGATGGCTACTCGAGCCGAGATGACTGTACAACCCTCGCCTAAACGGTCTAGGCACATCGACGTTTCACCTGTAGATTCTTATCGCTGTTCTACCTACCCCTGACTCTACATCCCCAGGCAGAGCAGCTCCAAGCCAAACACACCCATGCACAAACACACACAACACAGAACACTACCAACAAGGCGATTCAAAGAGAGAGAAAACTCTCAGCAAGAAGAATGACAAGCCCCGGACGGGAGGCGCCATCCGGCAAATTGACCTACAGCGCCCAAAACCACAAAGCAAGGAGGTTCTACGACAGCCCCAAAGAAGAAGAGGCAAAAGTAAGGGCCCGTTACAAGATCAAGCCCGTCAAAACCAAGATGATAGATGCGCCAGAAGCCTGGCGTCGAGACCTAAGGATGTCAGGATGCAGGGAAGAAGTCCCAGTCCGAGAAAATGGACGGCTAGAGAGCAGAGCTGCCAAAGCAGCCTGGAAGAGCGCCGCAAAAGAGGACCGACCGGAACCCGCCGAGACAGATCCATGCTTTAGAGCTCCGAGCGCAAGAAAAGGAGCACCCGACTGGCACAGTGCCGATGAGTAAGGGCATTCGAGACCCTAGGGACGGTGCCCAAAGCGCATGCTGTGCTCCCTGAGCGCAAAGACTGATGATGGCATTGAGACCCGAGGAAGATCGAAGGCACACAAGACAGACTACACAAACTACACACCACCACGGACACAGGCTGGAACTGCCCTGCCCGGCACACGCTGGTCTCGGGCTCAAAAGCAACCCGCTCCCTTCATCTGCCCAAACAGGACTGCTCCTGGACAGCCCTGCCCTCCTACTCTCACTTTAAAACCCCTCACGGCAATTCCCAGCTGTGTCCCTCCCTCCCAGCCTCTCCCCAGCCCGGGTCCCTCAACTTAGCTTGCAGAGGGCCAAGGGTACAAATCCATCCTCCGCAAAAATCACATGGGCTAACTGGGACGATCTGGCAGTCGCCAGGTTCCTCTTCATCATCTGCAGTGAAGAAAAAAAAAAAAAAAAAAAAGCAACAAAATCAGAAGAGGCAGTAACCCATCAGACAACACCAACTACTTTCCCAACCCCCCACTTAATCACACACACCACAGCGTTATGCTTACCTGCTCATTCCAGACTCAGACCCTGCGGCCATCAGCTCTCATGGTACCTGAGACAGCAAGACGCACAAAATTAGCATAGCAGTCGTGAGACTCACCAGGCCCATTCTCCTCCTCCCTAATCCACAGCTCACCTTGAACGCTCATCCCATTCCAAAGGTGGCCCTCACAGCGCCTGCAAAACAAAAGATAAATGCTTAACCAAGCAACCATGTAATATTTGCTATTCAACACCAACTCAGCCCACAACCACCTCACCTTCTCAAACTCCTCATTGGCCTATGGCATGGCTCCTCTGAGTCTGCGTGCGCCACCTGCAAAAACCAAAGCAGAAGACGCATGCTGAGAGGCCGCCCAAAACCTCAGCCTGCCCGGACCGATTCCCAACTCCCTCTCCTTTACCTTGGCCGCTCAACAAACCCGCTCTGTCATCAAGAGCTTGCCACATCAAAGCATGCGTACTGCCTGCAAAAAACAAACAAGGGATGCTTGCAAATTTGCCAACAATGCAACACCTCCAAAGGAACGGTTCCTTTAACCCAGTACTCACGGCTCACCTTCCCCGAGACACCTCTGGTGCTGATGGCCCGCTTCGCTCCTTGCTTCACACCTTCAAAATAAAAGAAAAAAAGAACCCTATCAGCTAGTCACAGAGCCACTGGCCGCATCTTCCCTCTGATTCCGCTCACAGACCCACCTCCTTACGGCGCTCCGCTCCCCTCCTCCGTCACTCTGGGGCATACATCTCGTCTCTCCGCATCTGAATAAAACCCCATATTGAATGAGTCAGCCTGGATGCAGAGCAAGAGCTTAACAACTCCAGAGATCTTGATTCCATCTAGGAATACCAGTACTCCAGCTACAACCAGCCATTTTAAAAGAAAAAACAAACAAAAAACCCAGGGCCAAACTTTAAGCCCATCACATGCAAGCCTCAACACCTTAGAGACTCAAATCCACTTCACCACCCCTCAACAGCCTCTGCCACAAGCCTACAATCATTTCCGTAAAGAAATCTCAATGTTGCTGTCCACACAGCCCACCAATGCCTACTAGATCCCACATGACTGTACAACCCTTGCCTAAACAATTAAGGCCAATCAACATTTCACCCATAGACGCTTATCTCTGTTCCACCTACCCCTGACTCTACAGCCCCGGGCAGAGCAGCTCCAAGCCAAACACACCTGTGCACAGACCAACACAAGACAGAACAGTACAGACAAGGTGATTCAGAGAGAAAACTCTCAGCAAGAAGAATGACTCCCGGATGGGAGGGGCCATCTGGCAAGATGACCTACAGTCCAAAACACTGAGGCAAGGAGGCTGTACGGCAGACCCTGAGGAGTCCAACGTAACAGCCTGTTACAAGATGGCACTGTCAAAACCGAGATGATGGATGCGCCAGAAGCCTGTCATCAAGACCTAGGAACATCAAGATGCGGGGAAGAACTCCCAGTCTGAGAGAACGGACAGCTAGAGAGCAGAGCCGCCAAAGCAGCCCAGAAGAACGCCAAAAAAGAACCAACTGGAACCTGCCGAGACTGATCCACGCTTTAGAGCTCCGAGCGCAAGAAAAGAAGCACCCGATTGGCACCATGCCAATGAGTACGAGCATTTGAGACCCTAGGGACAGCACCCGAAGCGCATGCCATGCTCCCCCGACACAAAGCGCAATGAGGACATTGAGATCTGAGCCACAGAGGACAGACTACACAAAGTACACACCACCACAGACATGGGCTGGAACTGCCCTGCCCGGCAGACACAGGTCTCATGCTGAAAAGCAACCCGCTCCCTTCGCCTGCACAAAGGCGACTGCTTTGGGACAGCCCTCTCTCCTGCGCTAACTTTATAACCCCTCCCTGCAATTCCCAGCTGTGTCCCTTCCTCTCAGCCTCTCCCCAGCCCGGGTCCCTCAACTTAGCTTTCAGAGGGCTGAGGGTCTGAATCCATCCTCCACAAAACCACACGGGCTAACTGGGATGTTCCTCAAGGGGACACAGTGCTCTTCAACATCTGCAATGAAAAAAACAACAACAAAAAAAACAAATCAGAAAAGGGAGTAAGCATCCCACTGGCCAACACCAACTACTTCCCCAGCTCCCCCCTCCTCACAAGTGCCACTGCATTCGCTTCCGCGCTCATTCCAGACTCAGACCCTGCAGCCGTCGTCACTTGTGGTACCTAAGGTACCAAGAGACACCAAGTTAGCGTGGCGCTCATGACAAGTCATCGGCCCCACGCTCCTCCTCACTAATCCACAGCTCACCTCAAACGCTCACCCAATTCAAAGATAGCCCACACAGCGCCTCCAGAACAGAAGGTAAATGCTTAACCGAGCAGCCCCATAATACTTCGCTATTCAACACCGACCTGGCCGACGACCGCCTCACCTTCTCGGACCCCTCACCGGCATGCAGCTTTGCAAGAGACCTTATAGCAGACTTCACGGTATGTAAAGGGTGCCTATAAGAAACCTGCAGAGGGACTTTTTACAAGGGTGTACAGCAATAGGACAAGGCGGTAACGATTTCAGTCCTAAGAAGGGTACATTTAGTTTAGGTATTAGGAAGACGTTTCTCACTAGGGGTGGCGAGGCACTGGAACGGGTTGCCCAGAGAAACTGCGGATGCTCCCTCCCTGGAAGCATTCAAGGCCAGGTCAGATGGGGCTTTGAGCAACCTGGTCTCGCGGAAGGCGTCCCTACCCATTGCGGGGGTGGGGTAGGAACTAGAGGATCTTTATGGTCCCTTCCAACCCAAACCACTCTACGATTCTATGACATCCAAATCCAACTGCAAAACTCATCTGAGAAGGGCTGGTGAACCCTCCTCCCTTTCCCCAGCAGTCCCAAAACTTTAGAAACCCCTTTTCTTCTCCTCAACTGTCAGGAAAGGAACCCCACTGCTTCCTGACACCTCCTGCCCTCCATTCGCAACCCTGAACCCCCTTCAGTGGCTACTCCTCAGGAGCCGCTCTTCTGAGCCACGTCCCAAATTCTGGGGGCACCTCCTAACCTACAGTTTCACAGAGACCCTGAGCTCTGCTACATGCCCACAAAATAAAGTCAAGTCCCAAGGCTTGTAATCTACGAGGGGCCTGCCACGAGCTGCAAAGATTCTAGGGACAATATGGCATTCTGTGGGCAATGAGGAAAGGCGATGAGGCATCCCAGAGCCTGAAAGGCACTGTGCTTCACGGCCCTTCTGCTTTCTTCAGAAATACTAAACCTCCATATACAAATACATACAAGATGCTCACCCTAACCCCTGACAAACAATGTCACCATCGGTCCCATTAAGAGAGATATCAGCAACTTACACAGCATACAGCAGAACCAGTGAAAAAACACAAGGTTCCTTTTTCAATAAAGTTGGGAATTCCAGGAAAACACAATGCATGAAGAATTAAAACAAACAAACAAAGCAAGCATACTATTAAACCATCTTTCTACCCCTGAACACTCAAAACAAAATTACTGACCTGAAAAAAAGAAAGAAAAAAAAAAATGCATACAAGTGTTAGTTGCTACTACACATGCTGCTGAACCTTGACTGGTCCTGAAGCTCTTACCTCAGGCAGACACCTCTTCCCAAAGGGCTGAGCCAGCTCAAAAGCTGCAAAGGACTCAAGCAAGAGCTGAGCACCAACACCAGAGAAACCCAGGAGCACAAGGAGCTCCCTCAGCAGAGGCTGTGGCTCAAGTAGCCCGAGCCTCCGCCCACCACCCTTAGCACAATCACCTGGGAAAGGGGAAGGGCAAACCACCAGAAGTTATAAAGTCAGCTGGAGGAGCAGCAGCACTGTTCTCACCTGCCTTAAATTTACAGCAAGCAAAGCCCTGAACAGAGAAAGTAACCCCTCCAGGAAATGACACTACTTGCTCCTGTACGACAGCTACACCTATTGCATCAGCAATGGGACCGGGTAGGGAATTAAACTTAATTTTTCTGGGGTGTAGATAGAAAACAATAGATGCCCTTCTAAACTAGGTAGGAAATTAGCTCATTAAATGCAATGACAATGTTGTTATCAAAATTGATGTGCTTTAGTTTCCTATAAAAAAGCCAAAATGCTCTGGGGTTATGATTCATTTCTAGCCAGACTGTGCATACCACCTAACTTCTACAGAACTACCTTCTGGATTGCAATAACAAAAACATTCCTGTGTTATCAACACTGTCTTCAGCACAAAACCAAAATGTAGCCCCATACTAGCTACTGCGAAGAAAATTAACTCAATCCCATCTAGAACCAGCACAACAGGGTACGTGACAGAGACAAAAGAATTAAAAATTGGGGACAGCTAATTAAACAAACAGACATAGGAAGAAAATTTAAAAGTTGATGGGCTACATGACAGACAGGAATAACTTAAAGACAGTGAATAGGTTAAAGTAGACATAGAAAAAGTAAAAAGCAACGGGGTACACAATAGTGAGGAAAGAATTAAAAAACAGTGATACACAGCTCGATACAAGTAGACATAGAGGGAAAATTTAAGAAGTGATTGGGTACAGGACAAAAAAAAAATTTAAAATAGCCACAGTGAACTAAAACTGAGAAATATAAAGGAAATTTAAAAGTGACACAGGGAAACAGGACAGAGAGGAAAAAAAATAAAAAATAAAGACAGTGAACTGGATAAAAGTAGACATAGAAAGCAAATTTTCAAAGCAACAGGGTACACAACAGACAGGAAATAATTAAAAAATAGCAATAGGCAGATTCATAAAAGTAGATGTAGCATCATGGTTTAACCCTGGCTGGCAACTAAGTACCATACAGCTGCTCACTTACTCCACCACAGTGGGATAGGGGGAGAATCAGGAGGGTAAATGTGAGAAACTCATGGGTTGATATAAAAAGTTTAATAATTAAAAAGACTTTTTTTTTAAAGTTGTACGAGGAAAAAAAAAAACAGCAAATGAAAACAATTGCTCACCACCAACTGACCAATGCCCAGCCAGTCTCAAGCAACTGGGTACAGGAGAGAGAGGGAGGAATTAAAATATAGGGTCAGGGAGACAGAGAGGGGAAGATATAGAAATTAAATTTTCAAAGTAATGGGGTACAAGGCAGTGCAGAAAAAATAAAAAACAGGGAGAAGAAGCTGGTTAGAGAGAGGCATATTAAAAATTTAAAAGGCAACAGGGTACTGGGCAGAGTTCACAGAAAAAGAACAAGTTTTGAGGAGCCATACACATAGGTGGGCAGGCAGAGAGGGAGACAGAGGAAGGGAGGCAAGCAGACGTCTAAAGAAGGGAGGCAGAGGTGGGCCAGGATGTAGAGGAGAGGACGTGTGACTCACCACAGCTCCTGGTGCCGGCAGGAGACCTTCACCGCCCCTATGCTTCTCTCTCTGCTTCTGCCCCTTCCTCCTCCCCAGTGCCAGCTGCCTGACCCTCATCCACTCGGCAGCACGCAGCAGATGCCTCAATGCTCCTCATCCACAAGGCTTGCTTTGATACATGGTGGCTCACGCATGTAGCCAACAAAGGCCAGGGACAGCTCAGAGGGATCCTTCCTTGCCACAGGGACTGGCCATTCCTTGCTGCAAGCACCTACCAGCCAGACCCCCGTGCACTCCCTCCTCAGCCAGTTCCCCTGCCCAGGCAGCCCCCTTTACAGCTGGAGCCCCTTCACACAGCAGGGCCAGCCCCATCGTCAGCCTCACTGGCCACACCTGAGGCCATCCCAGCCCCAGCTGGAGCCCATCAGGAACAGGGGCCATTGCCAAAGCCCCACAGCACCTCATCCCTGCCCCTGCACCTACCCACATCCAGGGAGACAGAGGAGGCAGGAAAAATTTATTCATTAACGCATGTAAGAAATCCTGGCAATGAGTTGGCTACAAGGCTCAGTGCCCAAAGGCAGCAGGATGGGAGGATAAAGAGGAAGGACAGAGGGACACAGATGTGCAAGACAGGGAGCCAGGAAATTGGATGCTGGGAACAAGAGAGGGACAAGAAGCAGGAAAACGGTATAGAGAGAGAAGAGCAGAGAGACTGAGCAGAACAACAGGGATGGAGATGGAGGAATAAATAATAGGAAGCAGGGGAGAGAAGGGGAAGAGACGGGCAGGACAGGAAGATAAAGACAGGACAAGGGACAGGGAAACATTCTCAAGTGATACAGGAGAAGAAACAGCAAGAACTAGAAAAAAGAAACAGGGAGCCAGGTAGAGAGAAAAATTTTAAAAAGCAACAGCATACAAGAAACATAGGCAAGAACTAACAAATAGGCACAGGGAGATGTAGAAAGAGGGAGATGTAGAAAGAAAATGTAAGATGTGACAGGGTACAGGACAGAGAGGGAAGAGTTAAGAACTAGAGACAGGGAGATGGATAGAAGGAAACCTAGAAAGAAAATTTTGAAAGCAGCAGAGTACAAGAATCAAAAAGCAGGTACATGAAGCTGCATAGAGGGAGATGTTAAGAACGAAATTTGAAAAGCAACAGGGTACAAGAAACACAGGCGAGAAATTAAAATAAGG
Source organism: Haliaeetus albicilla (assembly GCF_947461875.1). Classification (NCBI taxonomy): domain Eukaryota; kingdom Metazoa; phylum Chordata; class Aves; order Accipitriformes; family Accipitridae; genus Haliaeetus; species Haliaeetus albicilla. The sequence continues at coordinate 56,662 of NW_027212464.1, read as the reverse complement.
TCAGGGAGACAAAGAGAGGGAAAAGTAGCAAGAAAATTTTAAAAGCAACTGGGTTTAAGAAACATGCAAGAATTTAAATAGGGATGGAGAGGTAGGAAGTTTCAAAAGTGATGACATACAAGAAACATAGGCAAGATTTAAAAAATAGGGACAGGGAGCCTGATAGAAGGAAACTGTGGTGGGTTGACCTTGCCTGGCTGACGAGTGTCCACCAAGCCACTCTATCTTTCCTCCTCCTCAACAAGACAGGAGGGTAGAAAATACAACAAAAAAGCTTGTGGGTCAAGATAAGGACAAAGAGATCACTCACCAATTACTGCACAGGCAAAACAGACTCAACTTGGGGAAATTAATTTGTCAGTCAAAATCAGAGTACAATAATGAGAAATATGAACAAATCTGAAAAACACCTTCCCCCCACCCCTCTCTTTTTTTCCTGGGCTCATCTTCACTCCTGACTTCTCTACCTCCTCCTACCAAGCAGCACAGGGGGAGAGGGAGCGTGGGGTTGCAGTCAGTTCATCACAAGTTGTCTCTGCTGCTCCTTCCTTCTTCATGTTCTTCTTCTGTTCCAGTGTGGTGTCACTCCCATGGGGCCACAGGTCCTGCCAGAAAACCTGCTCCAGTGTGGGCTCCTCTCCACAGCGTCACAGCCTCCTTTGGGTGCATCCGCCTGCTCTGGCGGGCTGCAGGGTGCATATCTGCTCTGCCATGGACCTCCGTAGGCTGCAGGGGGACAGCCTGTGTCACCATGGTCTTCACTGCAGGCTGCAGGGGAATCTGCTTTAGGACCTGGATCACCTCCTCCTTTTCCTTCTTCACTGACTTTGGTGTCTGCAGGACTGACAGCTTCTGCACAGCATTTTTTAGCCCTTCTTACATATCACAGAGGTGCTACCAGGGTTGCTGGTTGGCTCAGCTTTGACCAGTAGCAGCTCCATCTTGGAGCTGGAACTGGCTTTGCCCAACATGGGGGCAAGTCCTGGTGTCTTCTCACAGAACCCACCCCTGCAGCCCCTGCCCACTCCCCTGCCCCAGCTTGCCACACAAACTCACTACAACAGTGATTGGCTACAGGGCAGAGAGGGGGGATTGAAAAGTATGGAAAGGGAGACAGAGAGAGATGGGGCGGCGGGGGCGGGGTAGCAATGGGCTACAGGACAGAGAGGAGGAACTAATAAAAAGGGAGAGGATACCAGACAGAGAGATGGAGAAAAACAAATATTAGTGATGAGCCACAGGGCAGAAGGAAGAATTAAAAAAGCGGAGAGTGAGGTAGATGAGAGAGACTGAGAAATATCAAAAACACTGATGATCTAAAGGGAAGAGAGAGGGAAAATAAAGAATAGGGACAGGGAACCAGACAGAGAGAGAATAATATGGGCTATGGGACAGTGAGGGAAGAAGTTAAAACATAGGGACAGGGACCTGGAACAAAAGAATCTAAGAAAGTAAAAGTGTATCCAGAATACAGGGCAGAAAAAGGAATTTAAAAATAGAGACACAGCATCAGACAGCTGAGAGCGGCGGGAACTGTGAAGGGCTAAAGGGCAGACAGGGAGGAATTACAAGATTGGGATAAGAAGACAGACGGATAGATGGAGAAAGAAAAAGTAGTGATGGGCTGCAGGGCAGAAACAGAGGATAAAAAAAGAGGGATGGGACAGGTCAGAAGTGCAGAGAGAAAAAGAAAACAGAGAGGCAGAACAGAGAAAGAGGGGGACTTAGAGAACAAGAGAGGGAGAGGTACGGGAAGAAAAAAACAAAAAAATTAAAGCAGTGAGAGAAATAAAAGGTGGGGGCAGGGAGGGACTGGGATGCAGAAGAGGGGTGACACAGCCCCAGGGGTCCAGGACTCACTGTACCTCCCACTCTTGGAGCTGCTGGGAGAATTTGACAGTTCAGACATGTCTGTCTCTCTCTCCCTCTCCCTTCCTCCTCTGTAGCTGCAGTCACTTGACTGTCATCCACCTAAGAGAATAGATTGGTGCCTTACAGCTCTTACAATATGAGGCTTCCTAGAAACACAGCCTCACATGCACACACACACTACATGACTGTACTGTGGTTTTAGTTATGCATACAGACCCTGCCGTGCACGCTGGTGATCGGATCTGCTGAGGACTACGCTAAGAAGGATCCATCCTCACCTGGAGAGGCAGGCTATCTCCTGTCTGCAGCTGCTGGCTGGATCCTTGTAGTGTTCAGTTATAGGGAATTTAGTTATTGGGCCTACAAGTAGCTCATGGTCACAGGAGCGTTCCAGACGCTTTTAGAAGGCCTTGAACAGAATAAACAAGAAGAGAGAAAAAGAAAGATACCAATTAGAAAAACACAGGTGCACATTCCATGATAAAGGGAACTTGGCACAAACAACCTCAATTCAGGGGCTTATCTCGACCAATTGGACTAAGACAAGTCCTGCATGCTCTAATTAATACGGCCAATTATGTCCTATGTTTATGCGCGTGTACAGAGCAGGTATAACTAACTTTAATCTTACGTTCGTGCGCGTGGACAGTACTGATGTAACCAAGCACCGTTTATGCTTGTGCGCGTGGACACCAAATGCTTGCATGCAGCAACCAATCAGAGTTTCTAAACAACTTAGAGAACTGTATAAAAATGATCAGCTAAGCTCAATAAAGGGACGACTTTAATCATCATATTGGCGTTCTATCGTCCGGGCCCCGCACGGAATAATCCCTAAACCCTACAGATCCTCTTTATTTTATTCTTCAAATAAAAAATATTCTTCAAATGCAGACCACTACGGAAACTTTCCATCTGTCTCGTACCGTCACGGCAGAAGAAAGGGCAACCAGGGCGAAACGGTAGCAGCTGACATCCAGCTGAGAGAAGAAGAAAAAAAAAAAACCACAACACTTCAGCATAAAACTGGGTAGGAATCCAAAGCTGCCTTTTTTTTTTTTGTGAAGGCTTGTGAAGACAGTACGACTGAGCGGAGGAAAAAGTATTTTTGCGTCATCTTCGGTACAGTTGTTGACACAGGCCACTAGAGCTTTTGCATTTTTCAGACAACCGTGCCTTTTTTTTTTTCTCCCTTCTTTTTTGACTCATTGGCAACTTTACTTTCACTAGAACTCACTTTCCTAGATACACGCAGGTGACAGACATAGAGACCTACATACATTTTCTCAAGCCTTAGTATAGCCGAGGCTTCATCACCCTGTACGTCCCAAGTTGAGTATTTTTGCTAAAGAGCACAGCAACACATCTGTCCTCGTGAACTGCCTTGTTGCAAAAAAGAAATCTTTTTTTCCAGGCCGTTGCTCCAAATGGTCAAGATCTTTTAAAACCGCAGGTGTGCCACCAAACCCGCTCAGGGTCCCTCCTAGCTTTTGACCGCCCTGAGATTTAACAGGCACACGCTCCAGTCCATCTTCCAACAGCAAAAATACGTTAACGCTCTCGGACCCAGAGCGCAACCCTACGGATGTCCACGCACACAGCCTGCCGTTTTGATGAGGAGCCACCGAGCATCCCTGCGAGCACAGCTGCATGCGCCAGATCGGTTTCCCCTACGCCGCAAGTTACCGGTTTCCGTGAACGTAGTTTCTGATGCTTTAAACCGAAAACCGTATCTCGACACTTCGCCACAGCAGAAACGACCCATCGCTAGAACGCTACAAAAACGCAGTAACACCAATTGCAAACCCACAGCAGCAACAGCTCCAGAAATATTTAGACCAGGAACAAGGGAGAAAAATAAAACAGCTTCATCTCACGCACAGGGGAGCGGCAGGCAGAGAAAAGGGTCGGCATTCTGAGCCCTTACAGAAAACGGGCATTCTCCTTCCGTTCCTCAGCCCGTCCATGAAGGTCTAAATACCGCAACACTACTACGGCAACGGCGAGAGTAGGGAACAGCAGCCCTGCCACTGGACTTGCCATTGACCCATGCTATTTACGTAGCAGGACGCGTACGCAGAGGGACACGTTTTGCCACACACAGCCCTGAACTTCCTGAAAATTTACGTTTACCAAAAAAAGCCATTTGGAACATATTGCCAAACAACATTCGGCAATAAAGCTTTGATGCGTTTGACACACGCAAGTTTCTGGTCACTTGCTATTTGCTTCCTGTTGCTGCTGCTGTTCTTCCTTCAGAAATTCTACTCGTCGCCAAGTTATTCACTACTGGTTCAAGCATTTGCCTTCCTGGTATTACCAGCACATTCACAGAGGCAAGTAACTTAATTGCTCTTCTACAATTATCCAAACGACAATTACAGCCATGAAAGAGAAGGAGAGGTCAGGCAGCAGAAGAGCTCTGCAGGCTGGCACCAGTCAATACTGCACTCTCTAAAATCAAACAACAACAAAACAAAACCGTGACCCTGTATCCTTCTTTTTTTTTTCCCCTTCTTCTTTCAGAGCTCATCCCTGCCTCAGCATTTTGTCTTGTCAGAGCATGAAGCGCAGGTGATCTGTACCCTGACGACTTCTGCATGTGATGAATGCCTGTTCAGAAATAGTCCAGATCTGCAAGACCAGTGTCATTTTTATGGTTTTAATCATCATAACTCAAATTTTATTTACTCATGCATTTGTGAGGAAACTAATTAACTTTTAGACACCGCCTCTCCTTTTTTTGGGGGGTGGGGGTGGAAATGCGTTAGAGACTGAAAAACATTACGATTCAGAGCTCCCAACCATGAGGGAGTGGTGGAAAAATCAACGAAAGCAAAGACCAACAGCAGCAACATCAACTGAAAGTTGGCTTTCATTCCGATCACGTACTTAAGCGACTCTCCAACTCTATGCCTCGGTCCTAGGAATGACTAGGCCCTTTTTGGAAGGACAAATTTTTTCCACTTAAAAGTCCTAGACTGAAGACTCCGCTGAACGGAATGGGGATTGTCCCACGGGACAACATGCCATCAACACTCTTAATGGGGAAGGAAAAAAAAAAAACAACAAATAAAAATCAAGTTTAAGTACCAGTTCCCATCATGTTTCACTCATTACATTTCTACTGGCATCTAGGTGCTCAAAAATGAACTACAGGGACACCACATATTCCTAAAAATTCAGTTATACATAAAAAAGTAAAAGGCTATTTCCAGCTTGCCCATAAAATCAGTAGGAACAGAGAGAAGAGAAACACTCGACCCTGAAGAAGCTAACAGGCAGCTCTGAATTTACCAGACAGGAAATTTCATTCTTTCCCCTGAAACAAAAACACATCAAGGGACCAGTTCAGGAACAGGGCACGATCTGTTAAACAGCAATTTTTCCATCAGCTTTTCTGCACTAGCAGCAAATTTGCCTTCTCTGTGGGTTTAACGTGGAGCATCTGTAGTGCCCTCGAACTCGCAAGTGTTTCTCTCCGCTCCCCCAGCCCGATACGTGCGATTACCTCAGCAGCAAGCGGAATTGACCACGCAGGATTTTCTTCGTGTGACGCGGAAGGTGACACTGGGAGAAGAGGAGACAAAGAAATGAACCTGCTTATCACACCCAGCCAACGGTGAAAAGACAGGGGAGGATTCTGCCGGAAGGGCTCTGCACCCCAGGAGCTCCCACCGGCCGGTTTCTCTCCCCTTTGCCCGGTACCAAGGGGACGACGACACCTCGCCCGCGCCCCCTCGCAGGGGGGGCTGCCCCAGGAGAGAAGGGTGACCCCCACCTCGCTTCTGCCCGCGGGAACGGACTGGGAGAGACCCTCCACGCAGAGAGAGGAGCGCGGCGTGGATTGCATCCCCGACGGAAGAGGCCGGCCTCTCCGCTGGCAGAAGGACAACTCACCTCCCTGCTGCTCGGAGCTGCTTGCTGCGGACAGCCCTGCCTGTGCCCGGCCGCTCTTCCGCCGTGCTGGGAGCGGTCTGGCCGACGGACGCTCCAGCAAAAAGACGCTCCAGCTAATCCGCCTCCTGCTCCTTACAGCCGCAGGTACTTTTGCCTCTGGCTAATGCACGCTCCAGACAGCGGACACCCCGCCTCGTTCCAGCTCCCGCTTGCTACAGTTCTGGCTCCTTGAAGCCCCAGCTCCGCACTGAAGCTCCGGCTGATTTCAGCTGCTTCTCCTTACAAGCTCCAGCTACGTGCAACAGTCTGGGCTTTCCATAAGGTTGTATTATCAACTGCTGTCAAAACTGGAGCATTAGGATTAAACATCAGAGTTACACGCCAAATAAGTATTCGTTAATTTGCGCGATTAATTACTTAACAACTATTCTGAGCAGCGCAGAAAGAAGAGCTGGACTCAAAGAGGGCACGTGGGGTCTGAAAAGCACCTTTCCCCCCCACAGACCATCACAGATGTTGAGTTCGGCCTGCTGCGTGCCGGACTCCCAAACCTTGGCGTCCGACACAACCAGATCCCCATCTCCGGGGAGGGTCCACGCACCCTGCCCGCCCCCCGCTTCCCCCCGCAGCCCCCAACACCCTCCCACCCGCCTGCAAAACCAGTCAAGCCGGCTCCCGCTTTTGGCCCCCACACCAGCTGACTCGGGGCCCACTTGGGAGCCAAAAAACCCGGCTGCTGAGCCTGTTCTCAAGGCCCAAACACGCAGGGCGGGACCTCTGTTTCTGGGCCCAAAGCCACGCAGCTCGGTCTGTTTCCGAGCCCCCACATCAGCCACGCGAGCCTCTTGTCAAGACCCAGGAACAGAAAACTTGTTCTCCATTTCTGACCCTGCAGTGCCCACGGGCGACGCCGAGCGTAGCCACCCCACAGCCCTGCACCCCCGGGGCCCCACACGTAGTTTCGGGGAGTGCTCAGGACCTGCGGAGGGCCCGGCCCCACGCCTCTGCCGGGCAGCCCCAGCACAGGCAGGGCGTCGCTTCACGATTGCCTTTTCAGGCTTTATTTCCCCGCCATCACCGGCACGGCCAGGCCCCCACCCCAAACCCCCCAGCCGAAGCACCCCCGCGGGCAGCCGGGCCCAGCCACCCAGAAAACAAGAAAACCAAAGAGGGTACAAGACAGAGACCGTGGGGAAAGGCAAGGAGAAGGACACAGAAACAGAGAGAGCGCGGGAGGGATAGGGAGCAGGACAGAGAGATGGAGCAAGAAAGGAAAAAAGGACGGGAGGCAGAACCAAGGGAAAGAGAGACAAGGACGGGGAGCAGGACAAAGGGACGGAAGAGAAAAAAAAATTAGCGACGGGCTGCAGGACAGAGATGAAGGGATTGAATAGACACAGGGAGCACGACAGAAGGACACAGAGAGACAAAAGGGACAAAGAGCAGGCCAGCATCGGAGGGGAAAAAAACCAACTGCGATGGGCAGCGGGAGAGAGATACGGAAAAAGAAAAAAGTACTGAGGAACAGAAAAAAGAAAGAAGCGACAGCTAGCTGGACAGGCGGACACACTTAGAAAGGGCGGGAGAGGGAACGGGGCAGAGAAAGACAGACAGAAAAAGTAGCGAAAGAAAGCAAGGCAGAGGGACAGCAAGGCGGGGCGGGGGGGAAGGCACAGGGGTCTGGGCAGAGATGGAGAAATAAGCAGCAGGGACAGAGGAGACAGAAAGAGGGACAGGGAACATGGCAGAGAAGGAAAAATCAGGACAGCGGCAGGACGGAGATAAAAAACTGGGACGGTCCTCAGGACAGAGAGGAATACGAATACGAGCAGGGAGCGGGACAAAGGGATACAGCGAGAAACGACAGGACAGGAAGCAAGACAGCGCGACAGACAATAACAATGAGAGAGAGAGAGAGAGAGAGAGAGAGAGAGAGAGAGAGAGAGAGAGAGACCGTGAGAAGCACAGGGGGGTGGGAAATTTAGAAAGAGAGGTATCACGAGCCCTGCAGAGAGAGGGAGGGTGAATAAAAAAGGGGCAGGAAGCAGCACAAAGGGTCACAGAGAGTAAGAGATGAAAAGGAAGGAGGACGGGGACAGTGAGATCCAGAATGACAAAAATAAACAGCAACAGCAAGCAAGACAAAGGGATAGACAGAGAAACAGAAAGTAGGAAGAAGAGAGATAGGAAGGCAGGCACACAGAGCGGCACGTACAGGCGCAGAGAGGAAAAGAACGCCAGGGGAACAGGCCAGAGAAATTGGGAGGCGGGGAAAGAGGCGGATGCAGATCAGGACAAGGAGATGGAAAAGGAAAAAACAGCGACTGGCTGCAGAACAAAGACGGGGATGGGGGGGGAGAGGGAGAGGGAGCAGGACAAGAACGCAGAGAGAAAAAGAAAGGGGGGCAGTCGAACAAGAGAGAGAGAGAGAGAGAGGAAGGGGGAGAGGAAGAGGGAGCAGGACAAGAGAATAGACAGAAAAGAGGAGGCACAGGGAAGCAAAATAAAAACAAAAAACAAAACCAAAAAAAAAAAAACAAACGTCACAGCAGCATTAGAAAGCGAGGGGGTCAGGAGAGGGGGAGGGAGGGACCAGGAGGCACAAGAGGAGCAACAGGGCCCCGAGGGCCCAGGACTCACCACAGCTCTCGCTCTTGGAGCTGCCAGGAGACCTTGCCAGTTCAGACGCTTCTTTCTCCTTCTCTCCTCCCTTCCTCTTCTCCACATAACGGAACACGTGAGCGCCTCGCAGCTCTTACGAGGTGAGGCCTCCTAGACACGTAGCCTCGCTCGCTCACTATGTGGCCGTACCGCACTGCTGGTCATGCATACAGACCCTGGCGGTCTAACCTGCTGTGGACTACGAGGCGGGATCCTCCCACACCCAGAGAGGCAGGTTCTCTCTTGCCTGCAGCGGGAGGCAGCTGCCAGCCAGACGGCCTTCCATTTCTTCTTCTTTACCTTTCTGTGGCCTCTCCAGCTTCAGCAGCTCCCGTCCACAGCCAGTAAGCGCTCCGCCTGTCCCTCTGTGCTCCCGCGCCGCAAGGAGAGGGAGGCCAGGCAGAGACAGCCCACGCAAGCCTGAGGCCGCTGCAGTCAACGGCATCCCCGGGGACGAACGGACAACCGCACTCACAGTGTGGCCTCTGGGAGAGGGAAAGAGGCAGCAGTGACCATTATTACCGTAGCTCGACCCTGGCCGGAGCCCCTCCTTCCGCAGGGGCTTCCGCAGACGCCGCTCGTTCCCCGCGCCGCTGCTAACGGCACCCACGTTCAGGGAGACTCGAGAACATCGCAGGGCCAGCTTGCTGCCCTCACGACAGGGCTCGGGGGCTGCCTGCGGCTACAGCACAGGCTTCAGGGGAGGGGCTGGAGCTGGGGGCAGCCGCATGGACCGAGCAAAGGCGCCGGGGGAGCTCCGGCGATTCGGGGAGGCGCCCGCTGGCCGCGCCTGGGGGGTGCCCGCCTCCGTCCCCTCTTCCCTTCTATCGGCTCTCGGGGAACTGCCGGGCGCTGCCCTGGCCCGGCTCGCCTCCGGTGGACCGGGAGCCTGCCGCGGCGGCCGCTTCGCAGCTTCCCGTCCCGCCAGCCCCGGGCGGCCAGCGGGCAGGAAGCACCCCCCGCCACCGCCACCGCCGGAGGGGATCGCTCGCCTCACCCGCGGTCCCGGCGCTCGCCCGCTGCCGCCGAGACCCACGCCCTGCGCGCCACCACGCTGCTCCCAGGGACCACGCATGCGCCGGAGGGATCAGAGCCGGCGAGCGAACGCCGGGCTGCCCCACGCGCAGGACAGCGCATGCGCCCAGGAGGCGCGTCCGCACGGCTGGTCGGGGAGCGGGCGCAGCGGGAAGCCCGCGGAAAACCACACGAAACCGGTAACGCTCCTGGGTCTGACCTGGTCGGATTCTGGCGGCCGCGGCGGCAGCGAGGACTACGCCGCGCCCGAGAGCCACGCTGCCGCCCGGCCGCCGAGTCCGCGAAAACTACAGCTCCCGGCATGCCCCGGGAGGCAGCCTGCCCTGCTGCCGGACCCCGAGGGGACGCCGCTTCCGTTTCCGCCCACCCCCACGCCGGCGCAGCCGCAGTTCCCGCCGAGCCCCCAGCGCCGCTCCGGGCAGCTCCGGCGCGCTTTCGCCGCCCGGCTCCGGCACGGCGCGGCACCCCCCGCCCGGCTCCGGGCAGGGCACGGCCCCGCTGCCGCTCCGTGCGTCCGACACGGACCCCGCCGTCCTCCTCGGGGCTTTCCCCGGAACCCGCCGGCCGATTGCGCAGCCCCGCCACCGGGCGCGGTGAGCACCCCCCCCCGCGCGCTCACGTGCTCCCAGCCGCCCTGTGAGCCCCCCCCTACCCCCCCGCGCGCACGTGCTCCCAGCCCCCCTGTGAGCTCCCGCCCCCCGCGCGCACGTGCTCCCAGCCCCCCTGTGAGCCCCCAGGGCTCGGCCTCGGCACCGGCGGCCCCCACCTCCCCCGGGCCACCCCCGCCCCCGACGTTCGCGGTCCGAGGGGTGCCCGGCCCCGCTCACCTTCTCCCGAGGGGCAGCCGCACCCCGGCCGCCGCTCCGCTCCTGCCTGGGCTCCCACCGGCCCCGCCCCGGCCCCTCCCCCGGCAGCCCCCCCTGGCCAGGGAGGGGCCGTCCCCATCAGCCTCACTGCCCGCACCTGCGGCTCCTCCAGCCCCGGCCCGCAGCTGTGGTACCCAAATCCGGAACAAAACTCCTCAACACCAATGTGAACTTAAGCAGCAGGCACTTCCCTGATTGAATGAAAGATGTCAAGAGTCATCTGAGTTGGAAGAGGTGTTAACTGGGGTCAAAATACAGATTTTAATACCCCTCTTATTTTAGTTCTAAGACTTGGCCATTGCCAGGTATCATCTTTTCCATTTACCCAGGTCCACCAGCAAGGCCACAAGGGAGATTTCTTCCAGAGAGAGAATAGAGTTATTAAGTCTAAAGTCCACGATTTGCCTTTCTGCTTCATGAAAAGGTGAGTGGATCATATATCATCACTACTCACCCAAACAGTTAATGTTATAAACGCTCGTGACAAATTGGAGGAGCCAATTTGTATTGAATAAAAAATCGAATTTATTAGCAAGCGATAAGAGAGCAAAACAGCACTGGGCGGCCGGGGAGGCAGTGCTCCGCCACAGGCCCGCAACTTTATGTTACCGTTACATTCCTTATATACATTTCATGTACCCCCTTTCTTGTAAGTCTCCGCCTTGTCCTGCTTCTTCTTTCCTCATTTGTGCAGGTCTGTTACTATGTAGATTCGGTAAATTTTCTCAAGGATGAGTATCCTTTGATGTAGAATGTCTTTTGATGTGGAGAAATACAGTCTTTGTTAATTGCAGCTGTTGTCCTTCCTCTCCTTATCTAGTAAGTTATAGCCATTGCTTTCCTCCCCCTTATCTAGTAAGTTATAGCCTTTGCTTTCCTCCCGTGACCTTCACGCATCACTTAAGCAAGTTTTTGTTAATTACACAAGGCATATGTTAACTCTCAATATGTCTCTTCCCCCTTCTCGATTTCATGAACAAAGTTAACCCGTTCATTACAGTTAACCCTAAACTTTTCACCTGTCCTTTAATACAGTCAACTCCAAGCTAAATTTTTTCCGTTATTAAGAGGGGACCAAAGATCATGTAAAATATATTATACTTTCTACAAATACATCCCCATCTTAGAGCTTTAGCTACTAGAGAAAGTCTTTGGAGTTTGGGGTCAGAAGAGCTGCAAGTATAAACCTTCATTCAGCTCTGTTTAGGAGGTGTGATTTTTCTCTGGTTGTCTAAACCAGTCTAAATTTCCATAGATGGTCCCGACTCTGGGTGGCTCGAACAAGGATCCTGGAACTCCAGTAAATTCTAAACAGCGTTTTATGTTTCAAATATGATCCCAAGTTCCTTTTTGCACTTGTCTCTACGGTTTTGGCAACTGACAGCCCCAAGGGGTGCTTGTACAAGTTTCTCCCGAAGGGCGATTAAATGAATTCTTTTGTCCATGAGGTGGATGGTTTGGTAATGTTATAATTCACAACGCTATAATTCCTTCTTTCAAATTAAAAAAAAAAATTGCCTTTTAAATCCATCCCATTTAATTTGCTAAAATGATTCTCATTGTTCTGCATCTTTTCTCAAGTTTTGGTTAAATTCAATGTCAGTATTCTCCACGGAACTAGATTTTCATCTGACTTTGGAATCGGAAGGCAGGCTGTTACTGAGGTTAAATTTTGTGTCTTTACAAAACTTTGAATCAGTTACAAAACTAGATTATTTTTTTTTTTAATCCAAATTACAAAAACGGTTAATCTCAAGATTAATAGCTCAAACAATAATTGTTTCATTTTGTTTATCTCATGTTTAGAACCCCTCAAAAAAAATGCATACGCCCTCTAAACACACAAAAAGATTATTGCCCTCGACAATATTCCTAATAGCAACCCCAATATTATCAACTTTACACAGCTGTTTTCCCAAACAGATAACGTGAAACTTACTTATAGATTTTCAGTTTGAAAGGGCCAGTTTCTTTAGACTTCCGGTTTCTTGTTGGTGCTTTCTTTATTCTTCAATAATGAAGCCAAGGTTCTTCTCCCAGACCTTTACTGCTGTAAGCGTTGTTAAAATGACTCGATACGGTCCTTTCCACTTCTCGGTGATTTTATATATATTCAATCTCCTGGTCGGAAGGGATGCGCTGCTACGTCCAATTCTAAGGGTCCAGCTGTGGAGACATACTGACAAAGTTCTTGAAAAGAATCGCTTAAAGAAATCATAACACCTTTTAAAAACATTATCTCCAAAGGCACTCAAGATACTCAGAACACAGGACTCTTGATATGGTCTTTCATACAACATTTCATAATGACTTAAATTTTCTTTCTCTTCTGGCTATACTCTGATTCTTAATAGAGCCGTGGGTAATGCTTTAACCCATGTGAGGAGTGAGGTTTCCTGGCAAATTTTACTCAACTGTTGCTTAAGGGTATAGTTCATTCTTTCTCTCTCTCTCTCTTCCCCCACCCCCCCCCCCGCCCCCACTTGCTTGTGGTCTATGTGGGGTGTGATAGTCTCAATCTATAGATAATAATTTGCTCAACTTGTCTCATAATCTTTGCTATAAAATGAGAGCCATTGTCAGATGACATTCCTACAGGCACCCCACATTTTGGTATTATCTCTTTGAGCAAGACTTTGAGTACTTCCCTTGCTTTGTTGGTGCGACAAGGGAAAGCCTCGGGCCACCCAGTAAAGATATCAACTAAAACTAGGATAGATCCTTCTTTTCAAGGCAATTCTATACAATCAATTTGCTAATATTCTCCTAAAAAAATTTCCCTATTTAAGAATCCCAAAAATGATCTTATTACTGATTCGGGGATATTTTTATATATAAATTTCACATCCGCTTCTAATTGTTTAAACAATCTTTGTCATATTTCACTTTCTGTTCCCCAGTATACTTCGTGATGTTCAGCTCGGGCAATTTCTCTTATTATTGTGGGTGGGACTATTATTTGACCTGTCGGTGTTACAGCCTATCCTGTTTCATTTTGTTAGCCTGCGATCTAATTAATTCTTCATCTTTTTCGTTATAATTTGGAGTTTCTTTAGGCAATTTTATACTTTTCTCTGGAACTAGTGCTAGGATGCCTTTTTCCGCAGCCTCTTTAGCAGCTTTATCAGCCAGTCGGTTACCTGCGTTCGGACCGGTCTTACCTAACTGATGTGCTTTACAGTGCATTATCGTGACTGCTGTTGGTTTTTGAATGGTTTCTAACAATTTCGGTGTTTGTTCTGCGTGCTGAATGGTGGTTCCTCGTGCAGATAACGGTCCTCTTTCTCTCCGTATCGCTCCATGTGCACGTACTACTCCAAAAGCGTACTTTGAGTCTGTCCAAGTGTTGACTCGCTTTCCTTGACTTGGTTCCAGAGCTCGAAGAAGAGCTATCGATTCAGCCTTTTGGGCAGATATCGTCGAAGGCAAAGTTGGCAACGCAATTACCTCCTCGGTAGTTACTGTCTGTCTTGATAAACGTTTTCCTTCACAGACGGAACCGCTTCCGTCGGCATATGGTTCCCAATCTGTTTCTTCTAGCGGCACATCTCAGAGATCCAGTCAGCTGGAGTAAACTCTTTCGATTGTCTGCAAGCAGTCACGTTCCAGTTCTCCTTTAACTTGATCAGTTGTTGAAAACGCAACAGGGTTAACGGCGGTAGTAGTTTTTAGGTAAACATCATCTTGTTCCAGCAACGCCACTTGGTATTTCAGCATCCTGCTAGGGGATAACCAATGCCCCCCTTTCTGTTTTAGCACAACAGTTATCGTATGGGAAACGTACAGTAATCCTTTGTCCTCTAATCCTTTGTCCTCAGGTGAACTTACGAGCTTCCTGGATCAGTAGCACAGTTGCAGCGACGGCTCTCGGACGACCAGAGCATCCCAGACTCACATTACCTAATCGCTTCGAGAAGTAGGCCACAGCTCGCCCACTTGGCCCTAAATATTGCGCCAGGATACCCAGAGCTATACCTCTTCTTTCACGAGCAAAAAGTTCAAGTGTCTTTGTGAGATCTGGCAGGCCTAGGGCTGGCACCCCGATTACAGCCTGTTTCCATTCTTGGAAAGTAGCTTTCTCGGCATCGGTACGATCCGTTGTTTGAGGTTTTGAGCTGCTCCTATAAAGGTCGGGCCAGCAAGCCACAATTTATAATCTACAGGTGACACCACTCAACCATTCCCGGAAATGCTCGTCATTCATTTTTTTAGTCTTAGGTTCGGGGAGACGACAAATTGCCTCTTTTCTCTCAGTTCCCAATTGTCTCTGTCCTTTTAGGATTTTAAAACTCATTTAAATAAGTTTCTTCTTTCTGGGTTATCTGGTTTTTTTCTTTTGACACTCGATATCCACTGATTCCCCAAAAGTTCAAAAAGTTAATAGTTAACTTTGTGCATCGTTCTTCCGTCTCAGCTACACTTAACAGATCATCCATATATTTCAGCAAGATTTCTTGATTATTTTCTTTCTGCCAAATCCCTACTTCTCGTGCCAATTGACTTCCAAACACGGTAAGACTATTCTTAAAGCCTTGAGGCAAGACTGTCCACGTATATTGTGGTTTTTCTCCCAGTCTCAGGATTTTCCCATTCCAAAGCAAAAACCTCTTGACTATCAGGATCCAAGGGAATACGGAAAAAGGCATCTTTTCCCTCTAACACTGTGAACCATTCTTGTTTCTCCGTTAGGGTTGTTAACAAAGCATAAGGATTTGCTACTACCGGATGAGTATCTTGTACTATTTGATTTATTGCTCTGAGGAGGTCTTGAACTAATCTATCATCTTTTTCATTAGCCTTTTAACAGGCGAGATGGGGGTGTTATATCTGGATTCACATTCTGTTAACAATTTGTATCTTAAAAATTTTTGTATTACCATTACTAACCCTTTCCGACTTTCCGGTTTTAGGGGGTATCGTTTAATTCTTACCGGATTCGATCCTGGCTTTAAATCAACTCTCACAGGTTCTGCTTTTTGGATTTACCGGGAGCTTCCCAGTCCAGACGATTGGAATTACAGCATTATACTTTGACTGGTATAATCTTCCGCTGTCGGTAAGCGTCCTGTTAACAACAAAGCCACTGCTTCGATACGTTTAGTTTCTGGAATTAAAGTTTTAATCTCTCCATTTTTAAATTTAATTTCTGCCTCTAAGTTCTCAGATAGATCTCTCCTTAACAGGATTTTAGGAGAATTTGGCACATAACAAAAACTGCTGAGTGACCCGTTGCTTTCCTAATTTCATTGTTAAAGATTTAAAGAAGGGTCTAGTTTCTCGTTCACTTGTTGCACCGACACCACCAATTTCTTCAAAACTTAACTCTCCCTCTAAGGTATTTAAAACTGAAAAGGTGACCCGAGTGTCAATTCAAATTCAATTTTCTGTTCTCCCAGTTTAGCTGTAACCAGAGGTTCTGCTGGGAGACTCCCCTCCGGTCCCCGTCAGATACGTTCACTTAAAAAGAACAAATCTACATATGGCACTTTATTCCATTTACTCTCTCTCCTACAAAACAACAGGAACTGCAATATAATATGGTAACTCCAAGTTCTGTTTGTTTACCATTTCTCCTGCAGTTCACCCCAATGTGCCAATAAACGTCCCAACGGTGATGTTTTTGGTAACTTTTCTTCAGCAGTTCTATTTCCTGCACTCTTAAACAATTTTGCTAATGCCATTATACTTATATACATTCAAGTACCAAATACCAAACAAATGCAAATGACAATTGTCCCAAATAATACACAAAGTCCAACCCAGCAATAGCTTTCGCTTATGACTTACGGGCAGACGCCTAGGCTTCCGCTGCAGACGGGTACCCTCCAAGCCCCAACCCTGCGAAGCTTTCGCCGCGCCTCACGGGCAGGCTTTCCAAACCAATTCCAAAGAAGCAGCGCCTTACCTTTTTTCCAGGCAACGCTGCGAGGAGCTTTGCGAGTCGAGGGTGATGGTTCTCCCCGAGAATACCTCGGTGCCGGCCGGAGTTCGATCGACGCTCGATCTCGTCCGGTCTCACTCGCAAGGTCCCATCTGGGTCGCCGAAACCGTTACCGAAATCCGGAATAAAACTCCTTAACACCAACGTGAAGTTAAGAAGCAGGCACTTTGTTTATCGCGGCGCTGGGGACACGGGGGATCGCTCCTCCAAAGGCGTGTCCCGCTTAGTATCAAAATCCATCCGTTTTTACAGGCTTTTCTTGTCAGGTCATTGTTACCTAAGCTCCTTCCGTAAAAATGCATACTCTGCTCGTTCTTAAATTTAACCTTTATAATGATCGGTCCTTTGATTATATAACCTTATCAATGTTCTTATTTAAAAACAATCATTGGCCAGTTACACTTAGCTCTGCTGACTGGAATCTTCGATACTCAAATCGAGATGGGAAGGGTAAGGGGGTTTCCAAGCAGCAAACTGGTGTCCATGACGGTTTCCTTAGTTTCCTGAAACAGAACGTAGAAAAACCAGTAACTTCCTGGTGAGGTTTCTAGGGTTAGCTATTTCAAACTTTAACAATATTAAGGTTCCTAGAGTCACGCGAACACAGTTCCTAAAGTTTCTATGGCTACGTTTCAAACTTAACGATCCTATACGTTATGCTTCACAATTTTACTTCTTAATCAAACCTAACTCTTCTATGGGATTAAATTTTGATTTCTTTACCAGAATATTTGCAACAGCTGGAGCCCAGCAGGAACGGGGGGAGGGGGGGGGGGGTGCACGGCCCGACCCCCCCCCAGCGCCTCACCTTCTCCTCCTCTGGGCTCCCTCACGGCCCCTCGCCTCGTGCAAAGGGAGCGCAAACGCAGCCCGGAGGGCAAAGGGGACGGGCGGCCAGCGTTTATTCAGTCAGTCGCGTGCCTATCGAGTCCTGCCAGCGAGTCTGCTCCGGGTCTCGGGGCGCCCCCCGGCGCCCCCCCTGCCCCTCGGACACCTCTGATAGCCTATTTCCATACATTCTGTGTGGCACGTCTAAATATTGGGATGGTTTTAATATTTTGTACCAGCTGTGGAAACTGGTTTGCTGCTAGGTGACTGCAAAAGTGAGATTTGGTAAATAATTATTAGAAATCTTATACTAACACTACGACTGAAACAATAGACAAAAGTATAGCCAAGCAATTAACTAGCAGAGGTAGGTACTCCTAAGTTTTGCAGTTCTTTGCTCTTATGACTAGATGTTCCTGTACGCTAGATGAGAACAATGCTGAAACTGACCACAGGTGATTGAAACTGCGTTAAGCTTCAAGATCAAAGAACAAGGACAAGAATAAAGACTTCGGGGACAGCCAGCAAGAACTTCCAATGGGTCGGTGGTTGCAAAAGCAGCCCTTCGTCTCAAATGGATCCTTCACGGCGCGCGATCGGATGTAGGCAGTACTACGATAATCGGTTGCCATCGTTTTTACGTATATGTATACTAATCTGATTAACATGCAATTAGTTATTCTGTATAACCTGTTTGTGCTAAAGCTGTGGCATGCACGCTAGGTGCAACTATCCCCCATGCATCCAGCGCTGCAATGAAGAACGCCTGCTTTCTAAAACTCCAAAACGAGTCTTAGGGAGTTTCTTCGACCGGCTTTTCCGTATCAGGGGTACAAGGGAGGAAAGGAAAAAGAAAAAAAAAAAAAGGCAGCGGTGTGGGAAAGAGAGGGGCCCAGGGGAGGGGCAGGGAGGGACCAGAACGCGGAAGAGGGGAGGCAGGGCCCCGAGGGCCCGGGGCTCGCCACAGCTCTTGTTCTTGGCACTGCCAGGAGAATTTGCCAGTTCAGACGCTCCTTTCTGCTCCTCTCCCGCTCCCCTCCTCTTCTGTAACTCCGGCGGCGCGGCCGTCCTCCCCCTAGGAGAACACGCGTCTCATAGGTCTTGCAAGACGAGGCCTCCTAGGCACGGAGCCTCGCTCGCTCGCACGCTACGTGGCCGTACGGCACCGTCGGTGCTGCGTACGGACCCTGCGGTGCACCTGGGCGGTCTGGCCTGCTGCGGACTACGAAGAGGGATCCTTCCACACGCGGAGAGGCAGGCTCTCTCTTGCCTGCAGCGGGGGGCAGCTGCTGGCCGGCCAGCCTTCCATTTCTTCTTCTCTACCTTTCTGTGGCCTCTCCAGCTTCAGCCGCAGCAGCTCCTGCCCGCAGCCGGTAAGCGCCCCGCCTGTCCCTTCGTGCTCCCGTGCCGCGGGGAGAGGGAGGCCAGGCAGAGACAGCCCGTGCAAGCTTTCCTCGCCGGCGGCGTTTCCTCACCGGGAGGAAGCAACGAGCGCGGCGGCACCTGCCGCCGGTGCCGCACTGCCGTTACCGTCGGACGGCAGGTGCAGGACAGCGGCAGCCCCGCGCCCTCGCAGCCTCCGAGCTGCAGTACCGAACATTGGCCGCGAGGTGGCAGCGGCGAGCGCTTGGCACAAGGCGGCAGCGCGCACGGGCGGCACCGCAGCTGCAGTACCGAAGTCTGTTCAATAGGTGGCGGAAGAGAGCGCTGGCGAAACGCGCCGCCACCGCGCATGCGCGGCTCCGAGCTGCTGCCCGCGTTTTGGTTGCCAGGCGACAGCAGGAGCGCCGTAAACCGCGACGCCGCGCATGCGCGTTTGCCGAGGCGTTGTGTCGCGCTTTGGTTGCCAGGCAACAGTGGCCAGTGTCGTAAACGCGCCAAGGCACATGCGCGGTTGCCGATCTGCCGTAACACGTTTTGGTTGCTAGGCAACAGGAGGGGCCGTAAACCGCACCGCCACGCATGCGCGATTGCAGAGGCGTCGTGTCGCGCTTTGGTTGCCGGGCAACAGCAGCGAGCGCGGTAAACGGGCAAAGGCGCATGCGCCCTTTCCGAGCAGCCGTAAAGCGTTTTGGTTGCCGAGCAACAGAAGGAGCGCCGTAAACCGTGCCGTCACGCATGCGGTGTTGGGTAGGCGCCATGTCGCGCTTTGGTTGCCGGGCAACAGCGGCCAGCGCCGTAAAAGGCGCAGCGCGCATGCGCCCTTGCTGAGCTGCCGTAAAGCGTTTTGGTTGCCAGGCAACAGCAGGAGCATCGTAAACCGCGCCGTCACGCATGCGCTGTTGGGGAGGCGCCGTGTCGCGCTTTGGTTGCCGGGCAACAGCGGCAAGCGCCGTAAAAGGCGCAGCGCGCATGCTCCCTTGCCGAGCTGCCGTAAAGCGGTTTGGTTGCCCGGCAACAGCGTCGAGCACCGTCAACGCGCCGCCACGCATGCGCAGCTGTCGAGCTGCTGTACCGCATCTTGGTTGCCCGGCAACAGCTGGAGCCCACCGACACACGCCACCGCGCATGCGCCCCTCCCCAACGCCAGTTCCCACCTTCGGTCACCGGGCAGCAGCATCCGCATCCCCATAACCATCCTCTTCTGAGCAGCAGCTGGATGAGGGATGACTGACAGCTCAGCCCAGTAGAGACCAGCCACAGGCGCCAGCTACTTACTGGGGGCACAGGGCTTACATTGCCCTGCCCTTTCCCCACTCGCAGCCCGGGCAGTCATCTTCATCGCCTCCGTTCCAAAAAGCACCCGAGTGGCTGGAGCGTTTACAGCAGTCAAGTGCAAAGAACAGACAATTCGGGTGGTCGCTTCTGTCCCTGCCCCCCCACCCCATCATCTAGAGAGGAGAAGCAGCACAGGGACCTGCAAACGGCAGGGGGGAGGGGGGGGTGGTCCCCTGGAGCAAGCCCCAGGGACTGCTGTATCCCTCTGCATGTGGCATCAGGGTTGCGGGAGTGAAAGCAGCCAGTCAACAGCTGCTGGCGAGAGATTTAAAAAAAAAAAAAAAACCACCATAACGCCTGGTTCAGGTGACAGCCTGGAGGCAGGCCACAAGAGACCCAAAGCTGCTCTGTGCCAGAGGGGCAGCTCTGTCCAGCAGGAAACGCCGCGTCCCAGCGCACCAGATGCGAGCGGCCCACCTGCAAGCGAGCGATACCCTGGTGACCCTGGGGCTCGGTTGGGGTGGGCGCACCTTTCCTCACCTCCGTGCTATCGGAACTCTGCTCTCCTAATCCTGCACGCACGCAAGGCTTCTTGTGCGGGGCTTGTCTCGGATCGAAGACACGCTGCACGGTGTTACTTACCGCCCCGCCCTCCGGCGCGCAAAGTAATGCGACGTGAAGCAGGGAAAGCAAAGAGGCGTGTCGGGATATTAGTAGACCTCAGCAGACAACCGTAGAGCCCTCGAGGTTCCATCTTTGCTCCCTACAGGAGCGTGGCTCCGCACTCCTTGCCGCTCCCGCCAGCGAGCGTCACAATTGCCCTTTGCTGCCTGCAACACGCAGTACCTGCGCGGCCCCAGTACTACTGCCTACTACTATAGCGAGAGGCGCTCGCTATAAAGCGGCAATGAAGAACAAGGACGGCCCGTCAAGATAGCAGGAGGAACATAGAGAGCCTCCAGCATTAGCCAGGCAGGGCTTGCAACTCACCTCGTGTCGTGGTTTAACGCCAGCCAGCAACAAAGCCCCACGCGACCGCTCACTCGCTCCCCCGCCCCCAGTGGGACGGGGAGACAATCGGAAGGGCAAAAGCGAGAAAACTCGTGGCTTGAAACGAAAACAGTTTAATCATTTAAAAGAAACAACAACAACTTGTAAAGAAAAGAAGAAAAAAAAAATGACAGAGAATGGGGTGCAGGCAGCATGCCAGGGGTCTGGAGCCTGACGGATGATGGGGGGGTGTGGAATATGGAGGAGGGAAAGGAATCTGGGGGAGGGGACAGGAGATAGAAGAGCAGGGCATGCGGGGGGAAACGGGACAGGAGATAGAAGAGCAGGGGATGCGGGGGGAAACAACTCGCGTGGGTTAAAAACTCGAATGGGTGAAGGGGGCGGGCTGGAGCAGCGGGGGGCATATATGGGGGAGAAACACACGCCGGGGAGAGGGTAGGTGAGGGTACAGAGGTGCATGGGGGGACATGGGTGGGGATGACCTACCCCAGGGAGTCCACCCAGGATGATCCACAGCAGGTAACTCACCTGGGATAACCCGCAACAGAGCATCCACACCAGATCATCCACGCTGGGAGGACCCCCAGCAACGCCCCTCAAACTGCCTCTGCTTCACCCCCAATCTTCCCCAAACTGGGGAGTTTCTTGCTTTTTCAAAATACTCAGTTTGGGGTGTGTTTCAGTGCTTTTCCACAACGTAAAAAGGGGTGATCTTTTGGTTGTGGGTTTGTGCATGAAAATGGGGTGGGTTTTTTGCTTTCCAGCTGCACAAATCCAGGCGGATTTGGCTTTCCCAGGAGTCCCAAAGTCGTTTGGTTTTTTCCGTTGCAGTCCCAGAATCAGAGGGTTTGGGGTTGTCCTGGTTTCGGCTGGAATAAAGTTCATTTTCTTCTGAGTAGCTGGTACAGGGCCATTTTGGAGTTAGGATGAGAATAATGTTGACAACACACCGATGCTGTAGTTGTTGCTAAGCAGTGTTTATACTAAGTCAAGGACCTTCCAGCTTCTCATACCCGCCCTGCCAGCAGAGGCTGGGGGTGCACAAGAAGAGTCGCTGAGCTAAAGCAGGATTCCAGGCAAACAGGTCAGCTCGAAATACACCACCTCCTTTAAAAGTTAAGAGCGATTTGAACGCTTAAAATCAGCATTTACGCTAATCGATACCATTCTGAACACCTTCTTAGCATACAAGTAAACACTCTTGCCGGTGCTGGAAAACGTCTCCTCCCTTCCTTACAGCACTGCTGCAGGCAGATAACCCTGGGAGGCTGCGGGACGAGGTCGTACGCAATCAGAATCTACGCTTGCGGATCCACCGCAACAGCTACAGCCCTTGCGCTGCTGCTGCTGCTTTGCATCTTGCTTGTTTGGTGAATAAAGCTGAAAGTGAAGTGGAAAACTCCAAACAGCAAAATGAAAAATAAAGAATAAATCTCAATAATTCACTTTACACTAAAAAGGTGTGCCCATGTTTATATACATCCAATAAAAATACTTGTACTGTAAAAGTATTTGATTTTCCTTTTCCATTACCTTAACTTGCACAGCTCTGAATTCATACCATTAAATCATCTCTCCCCAAAGTACACAGTTATAACGTGACTAGGGGTTTTTGTGCGTGTTACAGAACGCGGAGGGACACCTGGCCAGCTGAGCTGCCCAAGAGAGGTGCTACTGAACCGCCAGGGAAACGCACCATTGAAAGCCAGACAGAAAGAAAGTACTTCAGAGCACTCCGTCAAAACATCAGGAAAAAAAACCCATAACATTCAGTTGCCTCTCTTTTTAAACATTTAGAAAAATACCTAAACTGCTTACATACACCTAACAAATCACATACTACAGCTATTTGGCAGTCGCAGTTTAAACAATGCAAGTCAATTTGTAAAATCCCCAGTGCTGCAATACCTCAGACTACCAAAAAGGACTGGCGGATTCCCTAATGCTTTTGGCAGTACCGAAGCATGCAGAGCAACACGTTTTCGTGTTATCTCGACTGTTACAACTGAGAAACCAAAGACCAGTGATGCCATCAACTTTAGGAAGATGGGCTGCGCTTGGGTCTTTGGAAGGAAATTGACCTTTTTTTTTTTTTCTTTTTTTTTTTAAAGAGAGTGAAAAGTCTCATTACTGATGACTTCTACTGTCAAGTCGATCACCTCTGAAGATCCACTCTGATGGGAAGTTCATAAAACAAAATTTCTTTGAGAGAGAAAGACTTCCATTTTGGAAAATCTCTTTCCAACTGAAGTCAAAATTACACACTGTAGGTTAAAGGAAAAAACACATTACTGAAGCAGTAACTCATCAAAAACACCTCAGGACTCACTGTCACTAGTTACAAGGCTGCTAATGCTTCCCGGGAAAGCCTGGAAAACACACAGATGCGACGCCCGTTTGTCCTGTTTTGTCCACGTCTCTTCTTTGACCTTGATTGCTTTTAGTACAGATGCTAATTATCTCCGTAACGTTTTTGAGTACTACTATAAGATATTTAAAAAAAAAAATCATTGACTGTAAAAGCATAAAGCTTTTATCATGAAAACAAAGTCTGTTTCTTCTGAACAGCTGAACTCTTACGAACAGTTTCTTCCCTCTTTTAGTACAAAATTATTTTCACAGTATCGTTTACTAGCAAGCACACAGCAACAGAAGATTATGCTTTCAGGAAGAGAAAATAAACTGAGGGAAGTAAACTTTGTATAGGTGTAACATGCTCCGGAACAGAACTTATTTTTAGCATTTGTGTTAAAATATTTCACGTAAAAAAAAGTAGAAGGAGAGTTGGCACACTCTCAACGTTAAAGCCCATACCGCAAGTACCTTTGGAAAAATGCAGACACACGTCGTAGGCGTACCTTGTACTTGCAGGCCGCTACGGAATCTTTCCATCTGTCTCGTACCGTCACGGCAGAAGAAAGGGCAACCACGGCGAAACGGTGCCAGCTGACAGCCAGCTGAGAGAAGAAAAAAAAAAAACATTAGCACAAAGCTGGGTAGGAATCCAAAGCTGCTGTCAGGCAGCACAAGAGCTCTGCAGGCTGGCACCAGTCAATATTGCACTCTCTAAAATCAAACAACAACAAAACAAAACCGTGACCCTGTAGCCTTCTTTTTTTTTTTTTCTTCTTCTTCTTTCAGAGCTCATCCCTGCCTCAGCATTTTGTCTTGTCAGAGCATGAAGCGCAGGTGATCCGTACCCTGACGACTTCCGTGTGCGCTGAATGCCTGTTCAGAAATAGTCCAGATCTGCAAGACTGGTGTCATTTATATGGTTTTAATCATCATAACTCAAATTTTATTTACTCATGCATTTGTGAGGAAACTAATTAACTTTTAGACACTGCCTCTCCTTTTTTTGGGGGGTGGGGGTGGAAATGCGTTAGAGACCGAAAAACATTACGATTCAGAGCTCCCAACCACGAGGGAGTGGTGGAGAAGTCAATGAAAGCAAAGACCAACAGCAGCAACATCAACTGAAAGTTGGCTTTAATTCCGATCACGTACTTAAGCGACTCTCCAACTCTATGCCTCGGTCCTAGGAATGACTAGGCCCTTTTTGGAAGGACAAACTTGTTTACTTAAAAGTCCTAGACTGAAGACTCCGCTGAACGGAATGGGGATTGTCCCATGGGACAACATGCCATCAACACTCTTAATGGGGAAGGAAAAAAAAAAACCCCAAATAAAAATCAAGTTTAAGTACCAGTTCCCATCATGTTTCGCTCATTACATTTCTACTGGCATCTAGGTGCTCAAAATTGAACTACAGGGACACCACATATTCCTAAAAATTCACTTATACATAAAAAAGTAAAAGGCTATTTCCAACTTGCCCATCAAATCAGTATGAACAGAGAGAAGAGAAACACGCGACCTTGAAGGAGCTAACAGGCAGCTCTGAATTTACCAGACAGGAAATTTCATTCTTTCCCCTGAAACAAAAACACATCAAGGGACCAGTTCAGGAACAGGGCACGATCTGTTAACAGCAATTTTTCCATCAGCTTTTCTGCACTAGCAGCAAATTTGCCTTCTCTGTGGGTTTAACGTGGAGCATCTGTAGCGCCCTCAAACTCGCAAGTGTTTCTCTCCGCTCCCCCAGCCCGATACGTGCGATTACCTGAGCAGCAAGCGGAATTGACCACGCAGGATTTTCTTCGTGTGATGCGGAAGGTGACGCTGGCAGAAGAGGAGACAAAGAAATGAACCTGCTTGTCACACCCAGCCAACGGTAAAAAGACAGGGGAGGATTCTGCCGGAAGGGCTCTGCACCCCAGGAGCTCCCGCCGGCCGGTTTCTCTCCCCTTTGCCCGGTACCGAGGGGACGACGACACCTCGCCCGCGCCCCCTCGCGGGGGGGGCTGCCCCAGGAGAGACGGGGGACCCCCACCTCGCTTCTGCCCGCGGGAACGGACCGGGAGAGACCCTCCACGCAGAGAGAGGAGCGCGGCGTGGATTGCATGCCCGAGGGAAGAGGCCGGGCTCCCCGCTGGCAGAAGGACAACTCACCTCCCTGCTGCTCGGAGCTGCTTGCTGCGGACAGCCCTGCCCGCGCCCGGCCGCTCTCCCGCCGTGCTGGGAGCGCAGTCCGGCCGACGGACGCTCCAGCGAAAAGACGCTCCAGCTAATCGCGCCTCCTGCTCCTTACAGCCGCAGGTACTTTTGCCTCTGGCTAATGCACGCTCCAGACAGCGGACACCCCGCCTCGTTCCAGCTCCCGCTTGCTACAGTTCTGGCTCGTTGAAGCCCCAGCTCCGCACTGAAGCTCCGGCCGATTTCAGCTGCTTCTCCTTACAAGCTCCAGCTACGTGCAACGGTCTGGGCTTTCCATAAGGTTGTGTATCAACTGCTGTCAAAACTGGAGCATTAGGATTAAACATCAGAGTTACACGCCAAATAAATATTCGTTAGTTTGCACGATTAATTACCTAACAACTATTCTGAGCAGCGCAGAAAGAAGAGCTGGACTCAAAGAGGGCACGGGG
The DNA here is from genome assembly GCF_947461875.1 of Haliaeetus albicilla. Lineage (NCBI taxonomy): Eukaryota > Metazoa > Chordata > Aves > Accipitriformes > Accipitridae > Haliaeetus > Haliaeetus albicilla. The sequence continues at coordinate 30,902 of NW_027212464.1, read as the reverse complement.
GGTCTGAAAAGCACCTTTCCCCCCCACAGACCATCACAGATGTTGAGTTCGGCCTGCTGCGTGCCGGACTCCCAAACTTCGGCGTCCGACACAACCAGACCCCCATCTCCGGGGAGGGTCCACGCACCCTGCCCGCCCCCCGCTTCCCCCCGCAGCCCCCAACACCCTCCCACCCGCCTGCAAAACCAGCCAAGCCGGCTCCCGCTTTTGGCCCCCACACCAGCTGACTCGGGGCCCATTTGGGAGCCAAAAAACCCGGCTGCTGAACCTGTTCTCAAGGCCCAAACACGCAGGGCCGGACCTCTGTTTCTGGGCCCAAAGCCACGCAGCTCGGTCTGTTTCCGAGCCCCCACATCAGCCACGCGAGCCTCTTGTCAAGACCCAGGAACAGAAAACTTGTTCTCCGTTTCTGACCCTGCAGTGCCCACGGACGACGCTGAGCGTAGCCACCCCACAGCCCTGCACCCCCGGGGCCCCACACGTAGTTTCGGGGAGTGCTCGGGACCTGCGGAGGGCCCGGCCCCACGCCTCTGCGGGGCAGCCCCAGCACAGGCAGGGCGTCGCTTCACGATTGCCGTTTCAGGCTTTATTTCCCCGCCACCACCGGCACGGCCAGGCCCCCACCCCAAACCCCCAGCCGAAGCACCCCCGCGGGCAGCCGGGCCCAGCCACCCAGAAAACAAGAAAACCAAAGAGGGTACAAGACAGAGACCGTGGGGAAAGGCAAGGAGAAGGACACAGAAACAGAGAGAGCGCGGGAGGGATAGGGAGCAGGACAGAGAGATGGAGCAAGAAAGGAAAAAAGGACGGGAGGCAGAACCAAGGGAAAGAGAGACAAGGACGGGGAGCAGGACAAAGGGACGGAAGAGGGAAAAAAAAAATAGCGACGGGCTGCAGGACAGAGATGAAGGGATTAAATAGACACAGGGAGCATGACAGAAGGACACAGAGAGACAAAAGGGACAAAGAGCAGGCCAGCATCGGAGGGGAAAAAACCAACTGCGATGGGCAGTGGGAGAGAGAGACGGAAAAAGGAAAAAGTACTGAGGAACAGAAAAAAGAAAGAAGCGACAGCTAGGCTAGCTGGACAGGCGGACACACTTAGAAAGGGCGGGAGAGGGAATGGGGCAGAGAAAGACAGACAGAAAAGGTAGCGAAAGAACGCAAGGCAGAGGAACAGCAAGGCGGGGCGGGGGGGAAGGGACAGGGGTCTGGGCAGAGATGGAGAAATAAGCAGCAGGGACAGAGGAGACAGAAAGAGGGACAGGGAACACGGCAGAGAAGGAAAAATCAGGACAGCGGCAGGACGGAGATAAAAAACTGGGACGGTCCTCAGGACAGAGAGGAATACGAATACGAGCAGGGAGCGGGACAAAGGGATACAGCGAGAAACGACGGGACAGGAAGCAAGACAGCGCGACAGACAAGAACAATGAGAAGGAGAGAGAGAGACACTGACAGAGACAGAGACCGTGAGAAGCACAGGGGGTTGGGAAACTTAGAAAGAGAGGTATCAGGAGCCCTGCAGACAGAGGGAGGGTGACTAAAAAAGGGGCAGGAAGCAGCACAAAGGGTCACAGAGAGTAAGAGACGAACAGGAAGGAGGACGGGGACAGCGAGATCCAGAATGACAAAAATAAACAGCAACAGCGAGCAAGACAAAGGGACAGACAGAGAAACAGAAAGTAGGAAGAAGAGAGATAGGAAGGCAGGGACACAGCGCGGCACGTACAGGCGCAGAGACGAAAAGAACGCCAGGGGAACAGGCCAGAGAAATTGGGAGGCAGGGAAAGAGGCGGATGCAGATCAGGACAAGGAGATGGAAAAGGAAAAAACAGCGACTGGCTGCAGGACAAAGACGGGGATGGGGGCGGGGGGGGAGAGGGAGAGGGAGCAGGACAAGAACGCAAAGAGAAAAAGAAAGGGGGGCAGTCGAATGAGAGAGAGAGAGAGGAAGGGGGGGAGGAAGAGGGAGCAGGACAAGAGAAGAGACAGAAGAGAGGAGGCACAGGGAAGCAAAATAAAACAAAAAAAAAAGAGAAACCAAACATCACAGCAGCATGAGAAAGCGAGGGGGTCAGGAGAGGGGGAGGGAGGGACCGGGAGGCACAAGAGGAGCGACAGGGCCCCGAGGGCCCAGGACTCACCACAGCTCTCGCTCTTGGAGCTGCCAGGAGACCTTGCCAGTTCAGACGCTTCTTTCTCCTTCTCTCCTCCCTTCCTCTTCTGTAACTCCAGTCGCTTGGCTGTCCTCCACATAACGGAACACGCGAGCGCCTCACAGCTCTTACGAGATGAGGCCTCCTAGACACGTAGCCTCGCTCGCTCGCTCACTATGTGGCCGTACCGCGCTGCTGGTCATGCATACAGACCCTGGCGGTCTAACCTGCTGTGGACTACGAGGCGGGATCCTCCCACACCCAGAGAGGCAGGTTCTCTCTTGCCTGCAGCGGGAGGCAGCTGCCAGCCAGATGGCCTGCCGTTTCTTCTTCTTTACCTTTCTGTGGCCTCTCCAGCTTCAGCAGCTCCCGTCCACAGCCAGTAAGCGCTCCGCCTGTCCCTCTGTGCTCCCGTGCCGCGAGGAGAGGGAGGCCAGGCAGAGACAGCCCACGCAAGCCTGAGGCTGCTGCAGTCAACGGCATCCCCGGGGACGAACGGACAACCGCACTCACAGCGTGACCTCTGGGAGAGGGAAAGAGGCAGCAGCCACCCTTATTACCGTAGCTCGACCCTGGCCGGAGCCCCTCCTTCCGCAGGGGCTTCCGCAGACGCCGCTCGTTCCCCGCGCCGCTGCTAACGGCACCCACGTTCAGGGAGACTCGAGAACATCGCAGGGCCAGCTTGCTGCCCTCACGACAGGGCTCGGGGGCTGCCTGCGGCTACAGCACAGGCAGGCTTCAGGGGAGGGGCTGGAGCTGGGGGCAGCCGCACGGGCCGAGCGAAGGCGCCGGGGGAGCTCCGGCGACTCGGGGAGGCGCCCGCTGGCCGCGCCTGGGGGGTGCCCGCCTCCGTCCCCTCTTCCCTTCTATCGGCTCTCGGGGAACTGCCGGGCGCTGCCCTGGCCCGGCTCGCCTCCGGCGGACCGGGAGCCTGCCGCGGCGGCCGCTTCGCAGCTTCCCGTCCCGCCAGCCCCGCGCGGCCAGCGGGCAGGAGGCACCCCCCGCCCCCGCCGGAGGGGATCGCTCGCCTCACCCGCGGTCCCGGCGCTCGCGCGCTGCCGCCGAGACCCGCGCCCTGCGCGCCACCACGCTGCTCCCAGGGACCGCGCGTGCGCCGGAGGGGTCAGAGCCGGCGAAGGAACGCCGGGCTGCCCCACGCGCAGGACGGCGCATGCGCCCGGGAGGCGCGGCCGCACGGCTGGTCGGGGAGCGGGCGCAGCGGGAAGCCCGCGGAAAACCACACGAAACCGGTAACGCTCCTGCGTCTGACCTTGTCGGACTCCGGGGGCCGCGGCGGCAGCGAGGACTACGCCGCGCCCGAGAGCCACGCTGCCGCCCGGCCGCCGAGTCCGCGAAAACTACAGCTCCCGGCATGCCCCGGGAGGCAGCCTGCCCTGCTGCCGGACCCCGAGGGGACGCCGCTTCCGTTTCCGCCCACCCCCACGCCGGCGCAGCCGCAGTTCCCGCCGAGCCCCCAGCGCCGCTCCGGGCAGCTCCGGCGCGCTTTCGCCGCCCGGCTCCGGCACGGCGCGGCACCCCCCGCCGCCGCTTCGGCACGGCGCGGCCCCGATGCCGCTCCGTGCGTCCCACACGGACCCCGCCGTCCTCCTCGGGGCTTTCCCCGGAACCCGCCGGCCGACTGCGCAGCCCCGCCACGGGGCCCGGTGAGCACCCCCCCGCGCGCACGTGCTCCCAGCCGCCCTGTGAGCCCCCCCCCCCTCGCGCGCGCTCCCAGCCACCCTGTGAGCCCCCCCCCCCGCGCACGTGCTCCCAGCCCCCCTGTGAGCCCCCAGGGCTCGGCCTCGGCACCGGCGGCCCCCACCCCCCCCGGGCCACCCCCGCCTCCGACGTTCGCGGTCCGAGGGGCGCCCGGCCCCGCTCACCTTCTCCCGAGGGGCAGCCGCACCCCGGCCGCCGCTCCGCTCCTGCCTGGGCTCCCACCGGCCCCGCCCCGGCCCCTCCCCCGGCAGCCCCCCCTGGCCAGGGAGGGGCCGTCCCCATCAGCCTCACTGCCCGCACCTGCGGCTCCTCCAGCCCCGGCCCGCAGCTGTGGTACCCAAATCCGGAACAAAACTCCTCGACACCAATGTGAACTTAAGCAGCAGGCACTTCCTTGATTGAATGAAAGATGTCAAGAGTCATCTGATTGGGAAGAGCTGTTAACTGGGGTCAAAATACAGATTTTAATACCCCTCTTATTTTAGTTCTAAGACTTGGCCATTGCCAGGTATCATCTTTTCCATTTACCCAGGTCCACCAGCGAGGCCACAAGGGAGATTTCTTCCAGAGAGAGGATAGAGTTATTAAGTCTAAAAGTCCACGATTTGCCTTTCTCCTTCATGAAAAGGTGAGTGGATCATATATCGTCACTAGTCACCCAAACAGTTAAGCCTGAACTTTTCACCTGTCCTTTAATACAGTCAACTCCAAGCTAAATTTTTTCCGTTTGGTCCCGAAGAGCGGACCAAAGATCATGTCAAATATTATTATACTTTCTACAAATACATCCCCATCTTAGAGCTTTAGCTACTAGAGAAAGTCTTTGGAGTTTGGGGTCAGAAGAGCTGCAAGTATAAACCTTCATTCAGCTCTGTTTAGGATGTGTGATTTTTCTCTGGTTGTCTAAACCAGTCTAAATTTCCATAGATGGTCCCGACTCTGGGTGGCTCGAACAAGGATCCTGGAACTCCAGTAAATTCTAGACATCGTTTTATATTTTAAATATGATCCAAAGTTCCTTTTTGCACTTGTCTCTACGGTTTTGGCAACTGACAGCCCCAAGGGCTGCTTGTACAAGTTTCTCCCGAAGGGCGATTAAATGAATTCTTTTGTCCATGAGGTGGATGGTTTGGTAATGTTATAATTCACAACGCTGTAATTCCTTCTTTCAAATTAAAAAAAAAAAAAATTGCCTTTTAAATCCATCCCATTTAATTTGCTAAAATGATTCTCATTGTTCTGCATCTTTTCTCAAGTTTTGGTTAAATTCAATGTCAGTATTCTCCACGGAACTAGATTTTCATCTGACTTTGGAATCGGAAGGCAGGCTGTTACTGAGGTTAAATTTTGTGTCTTTACAAAACTTTGAATCAGTTACAAAACTAGATTTTTTTTTTTTTAATCCAAATTACAAAAACGGTTAATCTCAAGATTAATAGCTCAAACAATAATTGTTTCATTTTGTTTATCTCATGTTTAGAACCCCTCAAAAAAAATGCATACGCCCTCTAAACACACAAAAAGATTATTGCCCTCGACAATATTCCTAAGAGCAACCCCAATATTATCAACTTTACACAGCTGTTTTCCCAAACAGATAACGTGAAACTTACTTATAGATTTTCAGTTTTAAAGGGCCAGTTTCTTTAGACTTCCGGTTTCTTGTTGGTGCTTTCTTTATTCTTGAATAATGAAGCCAAGGTTCTTCTCCCAGACCTTTACTGCTATAAGGGTTGTTAAAATGACTCGAGACGGTCCTTTCCGCTTCTCAGTGATTTTATAGATATTCAATCTCCTGGTCGGAAGGGATGCGCTGCTACGTCCAATTCTAAGGGTCCAGCTGTGGAGACATACTGACAAAGCTCTTGAAAAGAATTGCTTAAAGAAATCATAACACCTTTTAATACCATATCTCCAAAGGCACTCAAGATACTCAGAACATAGGACTCTTGATATGGTCTTTCATACAACATTTCATAATGACTTAAATTTTCTTTCTCTCCTGGCTATACTCTGATTCTTAATAGAGCCATGGGTAATGCTTTAACCCATGTGAGGAGTGAGGTTTCCTGACAAATTTTACTCGACTGTTGCTTAAGGGTATAGTTCATTCTCAATCTCTCTCTCTCCGCCCCCCTCTCTCTGCCCCCCCCCCGGCCCCCCCACTTGCTTGTGGTCTATATGGGGTGTGATAGTCTCAATCTATAGATAATACTTTGCTCAACTTGTCTCACAATCTTTGCTATAAAATGAGGGCCATTGTCAGATGACATTCCTACAGGCACCCCATATTTTGGTATTATCTCTTTGAGCAAGACTTTGAGTACTTCCCTTGCTTTGTTGGTGCGACAAGGGAAAGCCTCGGGCCACCCAGTAAAGATAGCAACTAAAACTAGGATAGATCCTTCTTTTCAAGGCAATTCTATAAAATCAATTTGCTAATATTCTCCTAAAAATTTTCCTTATTTCATAATCCCAAAGATGATCTTAGTACTGATTCGGGGATATTTTTATATATAAATTTCACATCCGCTTCTAATTGTTTAAACAATCTTTGACATATTTCACTTTCTGTTCCCCAGTATACTTTGTGATGTTCAGCTCGGGCAATTTCTCTTATTATTGCGGGTGGGACTATTATTTGACCTGTCGGTGTTACAGCCTATCCTGTTTCATTTTGTTAGCCTGCGATCTAATAATTAATTCTTCATCTTTTTCGTTATAATTTGGAGTTTCTTTAGGCAATTTTATACTTTTCTCTGGAACTAGTGCTAGGATGCCTTTTTCCGCAGCCTCTTTAGCAGCTTTATCAGCCAGTCGGTTACCTGCGTTCGGACCGGTCTTACCTAACTGATGTGCTTTACAGTGCATTATCGTGACTGCTGTTGGTTTTTGAATGGTTTCTAACAATTTCGGTGTTTGTTCTGCGTGCTGAATGGTGGTTCCTCGTGCAGATAACGGTCCTCTTTCTCTCCGTATCGCTCCGTGTGCACGTACTACTCCAAAAGCGTACTTTGAGTCTGTCCAAGTGTTGACTCGCTTTCCTTGACTTGGTTCCAGAGCTCGAAGAAGAGCTATCGATTCAGCCTTTTGGGCAGATATCGTCGAAGGCAAAGTTGGCAACGCAATTACCTCCTCGGTAGTTACTGTCTGTCTTGATAAACGTTTTCCTTCACAGACGGAACCGCTTCCGTCGGCATATAGTTCCCAATCTGTTTCTTCTAGCGGCACATCTCAGAGATCCAGTCAGCTGGAGTAAACTCTTTCGATTGTCTGCAAGCAGTCACGTTCCAGTTCTCCTTTAACTTGATCAGTTGTTGAAAACGCAACAGGGTTAACGGCGGTAGTAGTTTTTAGGTAAACATCATCTTGTTCCAGCAACGCCACTTGGTATTTCAGCATCCTGCTAGGGGATAACCAATGCCCCCCTTTCTGTTTTAGCACAACAGTTATCGTATGGGAAACGTACAGTAATCCTTTGTCCTCTAATCCTTTGTCCTCAGGTGAACTTACGAGCTTCCTGGATCAGTAGCACAGTTGCAGCGACGGCTCTCGGACGACCAGAGCATCCCAGACTCACATTACCTAATCGCTTCGAGAAGTAGGCCACAGCTCGCCCACTTGGCCCTAAATATTGCGCCAGGATACCCAGAGCTATACCTCTTCTTTCACGAGCAAAAAGTTCAAGTGTCTTTGTGAGATCTGGCAGGCCTAGGGCTGGCACCCCGATTACAGCCTGTTTCCATTCTTGGAAAGTAGCTTTCTCGGCATCGGTACGATCCGTTGTTTGAGGTTTTGAGCTGCTCCTATAAAGGTCGGGCCAGCAAGCCACAATTTATAATCTACAGGTGACACCACTCAACCATTCCCGGAAATGCTCGTCATTCATTTTTTTAGTCTTAGGTTCGGGGAGACGACAAATTGCCTCTTTTCTCTCAGTTCCCAATTGTCTCTGTCCTTTTAGGATTTTAAAACTCATTTAAATAAGTTTCTTCTTTCTGGGTTATCTGGTTTTTTTCTTTTGACACTCGATATCCACTGATTCCCCAAAAGTTCAAAAAGTTAATAGTTAACTTTGTGCATCGTTCTTCCGTCTCAGCTACACTTAACAGATCATCCATATATTTCAGCAAGATTTCTTGATTATTTTCTTTCTGCCAAATCCCTACTTCTCGTGCCAATTGACTTCCAAACACGGTAAGACTATTCTTAAAGCCTTGAGGCAAGACTGTCCACGTATATTGTGGTTTTTCTCCCAGTCTCAGGATTTTCCCATTCCAAAGCAAAAACCTCTTGACTATCAGGATCCAAGGGAATACGGAAAAAGGCATCTTTTCCCTCTAACACTGTGAACCATTCTTGTTTCTCCGTTAGGGTTGTTAACAAAGCATAAGGATTTGCTACTACCGGATGAATATCTTGTACTATTTGATTTATTGCTCTGAGGAGGTCTTGAACTAATCTATCATCTTTTTCATTAGCCTTTTAACAGGCGAGATGGGGGTGTTATATCTGGATTCACATTCTATTAACAATTTGTATCTTAAAAATTTTTGTATTACCATTACTAACCCTTTCCGACTTTCCGGTTTTAGGGGGTATCGTTTAATTCTTACCGGATTCGATCCTGGCTTTAAATCAACTCTCACAGGTTCTGCTTTTTGGATTTACCGGGAGCTTCCCAGTCCAGACGATTGGAATTACAGCATTATACTTTGACTGGTATAATCTTCCGCTGTCGGTAAGCGTCCTGTTAACAACAAAGCCACTGCTTCGATACGTTTAGTTTCTGGAATTAAAGTTTTAATCTCTCCATTTTTAAATTTAATTTCTGCCTCTAAGTTCTCAGATAGATCTCTCCTTAACAGGATTTTAGGAGAATTTGGCACATAACAAAAACTGCTGAGTGACCCGTTGCTTTCCTAATTTCATTGTTAAAGATTTAAAGAAGGGTCTAGTTTCTCGTTCACTTGTTGCACCGACACCACCAATTTCTTCAAAACTTAACTCTCCCTCTAAGGTATTTAAAACTGAAAAGGTGACCCGAGTGTCAATTCAAATTCAATTTTCTGTTCTCCCAGTTTAGCTGTAACCAGAGGTTCTGCTGGGAGACTCCCCTCCGGTCCCCGTCAGATACGTTCACTTAAAAAGAACAAATCTACATATGGCACTTTATTCCATTTACTCTCTCTCCTACAAAACAACAGGAACTGCAATATAATATGGTAACTCCAAGTTCTGTTTGTTTACCATTTCTCCTGCAATTCACCCCAACGTGCCAATAAACGTCCCAACGGTGATGTTTTTGGTAACTTTTCTTCAGCAGTTCTATTTCCTGCACTCTTATTCTTAAACAATTTTGCTAATGCCATTATACTTATATACATTCAAGTACCAAATACCAAACAAATGCAAATGACAATTGTCCCAAATAATACACAAAGTCCAACCCAGCAATAGCTTTCGCTTATGACTTACGGGCAGACGCCTAGGCTTCCGCTGCAGACGGGTACCCTCCAAGCCCCAACCCTGCGAAGCTTTCGCCGCGCCTCACGGGCAGGCTTTCCAAACCAATTCCAAAGAAGCAGCGCCTTACCTTTTTTCCAGGCAACGCTGCGAGGAGCTTTGCGAGTCGAGGGTGATGGTTCTCCCCGAGAATACCTCGGTGCCGGCCGGAGTTCGATCGACGCTCGATCTCGTCCGGTCTCACTCGCAAGGTCCCATCTGGGTCGCCGAAACCGTTACCGAAATCCGGAATAAAACTCCTTAACACCAACGTGAAGTTAAGAAGCGGGCACTTTGTTTATCGCGGCGCTGGGGACACGGGGGATCGCTCCTCCAAAGGCGTGTCCCGCTTAGTATCAAAATCCATCCGTTTTTACAGGCTTTTCTTGTCAGGTCATTGTTACCTAAGCTCCTTCCGTAAAAATGCATACTCTGCTCGTTCTTAAATTTAACCTTTATAATGATCGGTCCTTTGATTATATAACCTTATCAATATTCTTATTTAAAAACAATCATTGGCCAGTTACACTTAGCTCTGCTGACTGGAATCTTCGATACTCAAATCGAGATGGGAAAGGTAAGGGCGTGTCCACGACGGTTTCCTTAGTTTCCTGAAACAGAACGTAGAAAAACCAGTAACTTCCTGGTGAGGTTTCTAGGGTTAGCTATTTCAAACTTTAACAATATTAAGGTTCCTAGAGTCACGCGTAACACAGTTCCTAAAGTCTCTATGGCTACGTTTCAAACTTAACGATCCTATACGTTATGCTTCACAATTTTACTTCTTAATCAAACCTAACTCTTCTATGGGATTAAATTTTGATTTCTTTACCAGAATATTTGCAACAGCTGGAGCCCAGCAGGAACCGGGGGGGGGGGGGGGGGTGTGTGTGTGCACGGCCCGACCCCCCCCAGCGCCTCACCTCCTCCTCCCCTGGGCTCCCTCACGGCCCCTCGCCTCGTGCAAAGGGAGCGCAAACGCAGCCCGGAGGGCAAAGGGGACGGGCGGCCAGCGTTTATTCAGTCAGTCGCGTGCCTATCGAGTCCTGCCAGCGAGTCTGCTCCGGGTCTCGGGGCGCCCCCCGGCGCTCCCTCTGCCCCTCGGGCACCTCTGATAGCCTATTCCCATACATTCTGTATGGCACATCTAAATATTGGGATGGTTTTAATATTTTGTACCAGCTGTGGAAACTGGTTTGCTGCTAGGTGACTGCAAAAGTGAGATTTGGTAAATAATTATTAGAAATCTTATACTAACACTACGACTGAAACAATAGACAGAAGTATAGCCAAGCAATTGACTAGCAGAGGTAGGTACTCCTAAGTTTTGCAGTTCTTTGCTCTTGTGACTAGATGTTCCTGTACGCTAGATGAGAACAATGCTGAAACTGACCACAGGTGATTGAAACTGCGTTAAGCTTCAAGATCAAAGAACAAGGACAAGAATAAAGACTTCAGGGACAGCCAGCAAGAACTTCAAATGGGTCGGTGGTTGCAAAAGCAGCCCTTCGTCTCAAATGGATCCTTCACTGCGCGTGATCGGATGTAGGCAGTACTACGATAATCGGTTGCCATTGTTTTTACGTATATGTATACTAATCTGATTAACATGCAATTAGTTATTCTGTATAACCTGTTTGTGCTAAAGCTGTGGCATGCACGCTAGGTGCAACTATCCCCCGTGCATCCAGCGCTGCAATGAAGAATGCCTGCTTTCCAAAACTCCAAAACGAGTCTTAGGGAGTTTCTTCAACCGGCTTTTCAGTATCAGGGGTACAAGGGAGGAAAGGAAAAAAAAAAAAAAAAAAAAAAAAAAAAAGGCAGCGGTGTGGGAAAGAGAGGGGCCCAGGGGAGGGGCAGGGAGGGACCAGAACGCGGAAGAGGGGAGACAGGGCCCCGAGGCTCGCCACAGCTCTTGTTCTTGGCACTGCCAGGAGAATTTGCCAGTTCAGATGCTTCTTTCTGCTCCTCTCCCGCTCCCCTCCTCTTCTGTAACTCCGGCGGCGCGGCCGTCCTCCCCCTAGGAGAACACGCGTCTCATAGGTCTTGCAAGACGAGGCCTCCTAGGCACGGAGCCTTGCTCGCTCGCACGCTACGTGGCCGTACCGCACCGTCGGTGCTGCGTACGGACCCTGCGGTGCACCTCGGCGGTCTGACCTGCTGCGGACTACGAAGAGGGATCCTTCCACACGCGGAGAGGCAGGCTCTCTCTTGCCTGCAGCGGGAGGCAGCTGCTGGCCAGCCAGCCTTCCATTTCTTCTTCTCTACCTTTCTCTGGCCTCTCCAGCTTCAGCCGCAGCAGCTCCTGCCCGCAGCCGGTAAGCGCCCCGCCTGTCCCTTCGTGCTCCCGCGCCGCGAGGAGAGGGAGGCCAGGCAGAGGCAGCCCGTGCAAGCTTTCCTCTCCGGCGGCGTTTCCTCACCGGGAGGAAGCAACGAGCGCGGCGGCACCTGCCGCCGGTGCCGCACTGCCGTTACCGTCGGACGGCAGGTGCAGGACAGCGGCAGCCCCGCGCCCTCGCAGCCTCCGAGCTGCAGTACCGAACATTGGCCGCGAGGTGGCAGCGGCGAGCGCTTGGCACAAGGCGCCGGCGCGCATGGGCGGCAGCCCAGCTGCAGTACCGAAGTCTGTTCAATAGGTGGCGGAAGAGAGCGCTGGCGAAACGCGCCGCCACCGCGCATGCGCGGCTCCGAGCCGCTGTCCCGCGTTTTGGCTGCTAGGCAACAGCAGGAGGGCGGCAAAAGGCGCCACCGCGCATGCGCGGCTCCCGACCGCCAGGGCCGCGTTTTGGTTGCCAGGCGACAGCAGGCGCGCCGTAAACCGCGCCGCGGCGCATGCGCGGTTGCCGAGGCGCCGTGTCGCGCTTTGGTTGCCAGGCAACAGTGGCCAGTGTCGTAAACGCGCCAGCGCACATGCGCCGTTGCCGAGCAGCCGTAACGCGTTTTGGTTGCTAGGCAACAGCGGGAGCGCCGTAAACCGGGCCGCCGCGCATGCGCCCTTGCCGAGGCGTCGTGTCGCGCTTCGGTTGCCAGGCAACAGCGGCCAGCGCCGTAAAAGTCGAACCACGCGTGCGCAGTTGCCCAGCTGCCGTAACGAGTTTTGGCTGCTAGGCAACAGGAGGAGCGCCGTACACCGCGCCGCCGCCCACGCGCCCTTGCCGAGGCGCCGTGTCGCAACTCGGTTGCCAGGCAACAGCGGCGACCGCCGTAAAAGGCGCAGCGCGCATGCGCCCTTGCCGAGATGCCGTTACGCCTCCCGGCTGCCCGGCAACAGCTGGAGCCCGCCGCGCATGCGCCCCTCCCCAACGCCAGTTCCCACCTTCGGTCACCGGGCAGCAGCATCCGCATCCCCGTAACGATCCTCTTCTGAGCAGCAGCTGGATGAGGGATGACTGACAGCTCAGCCCAGTAGAGACCAGCCACAGGCGGCAACTACTTACTGGGGGCACAGGGCTTACGTTGCCCTGCCCTTTCCCCACTCGCAGCCCGGGCAGTCACCTCCATCGCCCCCGTTCCAAAAAGCACCCGACTGGCTGGAGCGTTTACAGCAGTCAAGTGCAAAGAACAGACAACTCGGGTGGTCGCTTCTGTCCCTGCCCCCCCACCCCATCATCTAGAGAGGAGAAGCAGCACAGGGACCTGCAAACGGCGGGGGGGGGGGGGGTGGTCCCCTGGAGCAAGCCCCAGGGACTGCTGTATCCCTCTGCATGTGGCATCAGGGTTGCGGGAGTGAAAGCAGCCAGTCAACAGCTGCTGGCGAGAGATTTAAAAAAAAAAAAAAAAAAAACCATAACGCCTGGTTCAGGTGACAGCCTGGAGGCAGGCCACAAGAGACCCAAAGCTGCTCTGTGCCAGAGGGGCAGCTCTGTCCAGCAGGAAACGCCGCGTCCCAGCGCACCAGATGCGAGCGGCCCACCTGCAAGCGAGCGATACCCTGGTGACCCTGGGGCTCGGTTGGGGTGGGCGCACCTTTCCTCACCTCCGTGCTATCGGAACTCTGCTCTCCTAATCCTGCACGCACGCAAGGCTTCTTGTGCGGGGCTTGTCTCGGATCGAAGACACGCTGCACGGTGTTACTTACCGCCCCGCCCTCCGGCGCGCAAAGTAATGCGACGTGAAGCAGGGAAAGCAAAGAGGCGTGTCGGGATATTAGTAGACCTCAGCAGACAACCGTAGAGCCCTCGAGGTTCCATCTTTGCTCCCTACAGGAGCGTGGCTCCGCACTCCTTGCCGCTCCCGCCAGCGAGCGTCACAATTGCCCTTTGCTGCCTGCAACACGCAGTACCTGCGCGGCCCCAGTACTACTGCCTACTACTATAGCGAGAGGCGCTCGCTATAAAGCGGCAATGAAGAACAAGGACGGCCCGTCAAGATAGCAGGAGGAACATAGAGAGCCTCCAGCATTAGCCAGGCAGGGCTTGCAACTCACCTCGTGTCGTGGTTTAACGCCAGCCAGCAACAAAGCCCCACGCGACCGCTCACTCGCTCCCCCGCCCCCAGTGGGACGGGGAGACAATCGGAAGGGCAAAAGCGAGAAAACTCGTGGCTTGAAACGAAAACAGTTTAATCATTTAAAAGAAACAACAACAACTTGTAAAGAAAAGAAGAAAAAAAAAATGACAGAGAATGGGGTGCAGGCAGCATGCCAGGGGTCTGGAGCCTGACGGATGATGGGGGGGTGTGGAATATGGAGGAGGGAAAGGAATCTGGGGGAGGGGACAGGAGATAGAAGAGCAGGGCATGCGGGGGGAAACGGGACAGGAGATAGAAGAGCAGGGGATGCGGGGGGAAACAACTCGCGTGGGTTAAAAACTCGAATGGGTGAAGGGGGCGGGCTGGAGCAGCGGGGGGCATATATGGGGGAGAAACACACGCCGGGGAGAGGGTAGGTGAGGGTACAGAGGTGCATGGGGGGACATGGGTGGGGATGACCTACCCCAGGGAGTCCACCCAGGATGATCCACAGCAGGTAACTCACCTGGGATAACCCGCAACAGAGCATCCACACCAGATCATCCACGCTGGGAGGACCCCCAGCAACGCCCCTCAAACTGCCTCTGCTTCACCCCCAATCTTCCCCAAACTGGGGAGTTTCTTGCTTTTTCAAAATACTCAGTTTGGGGTGTGTTTCAGTGCTTTTCCACAACGTAAAAAGGGGTGATCTTTTGGTTGTGGGTTTGTGCATGAAAATGGGGTGGGTTTTTTGCTTTCCAGCTGCACAAATCCAGGCGGATTTGGCTTTCCCAGGAGTCCCAAAGTCGTTTGGTTTTTTCCGTTGCAGTCCCAGAATCAGAGGGTTTGGGGTTGTCCTGGTTTCGGCTGGAATAAAGTTCATTTTCTTCTGAGTAGCTGGTACAGGGCCATTTTGGAGTTAGGATGAGAATAATGTTGACAACACACCGATGCTGTAGTTGTTGCTAAGCAGTGTTTATACTAAGTCAAGGACCTTCCAGCTTCTCATACCCGCCCTGCCAGCAGAGGCTGGGGGTGCACAAGAAGAGTCGCTGAGCTAAAGCAGGATTCCAGGCAAACAGGTCAGCTCGAAATACACCACCTCCTTTAAAAGTTAAGAGCGATTTGAACGCTTAAAATCAGCATTTACGCTAATCGATACCATTCTGAACACCTTCTTAGCATACAAGTAAACACTCTTGCCGGTGCTGGAAAACGTCTCCTCCCTTCCTTACAGCACTGCTGCAGGCAGATAACCCTGGGAGGCTGCGGGACGAGGTCGTACGCAATCAGAATCTACGCTTGCGGATCCACCGCAACAGCTACAGCCCTTGCGCTGCTGCTGCTGCTTTGCATCTTGCTTGTTTGGTGAATAAAGCTGAAAGTGAAGTGGAAAACTCCAAACAGCAAAATGAAAAATAAAGAATAAATCTCAATAATTCACTTTACACTAAAAAGGTGTGCCCATGTTTATATACATCCAATAAAAATACTTGTACTGTAAAAGTATTTGATTTTCCTTTTCCATTACCTTAACTTGCACAGCTCTGAATTCATACCATTAAATCATCTCTCCCCAAAGTACACAGTTATAACGTGACTAGGGGTTTTTGTGCGTGTTACAGAACGCGGAGGGACACCTGGCCAGCTGAGCTGCCCAAGAGAGGTGCTACTGAACCGCCAGGGAAACGCACCATTGAAAGCCAGACAGAAAGAAAGTACTTCAGAGCACTCCGTCAAAACATCAGGAAAAAAAACCCATAACATTCAGTTGCCTCTCTTTTTAAACATTTAGAAAAATACCTAAACTGCTTACATACACCTAACAAATCACATACTACAGCTATTTGGCAGTCGCAGTTTAAACAATGCAAGTCAATTTGTAAAATCCCCAGTGCTGCAATACCTCAGACTACCAAAAAGGACTGGCGGATTCCCTAATGCTTTTGGCAGTACCGAAGCATGCAGAGCAACACGTTTTCGTGTTATCTCGACTGTTACAACTGAGAAACCAAAGACCAGTGATGCCATCAACTTTAGGAAGATGGGCTGCGCTTGGGTCTTTGGAAGGAAATTGACCTTTTTTTTTTTTTCTTTTTTTTTTTAAAGAGAGTGAAAAGTCTCATTACTGATGACTTCTACTGTCAAGTCGATCACCTCTGAAGATCCACTCTGATGGGAAGTTCATAAAACAAAATTTCTTTGAGAGAGAAAGACTTCCATTTTGGAAAATCTCTTTCCAACTGAAGTCAAAATTACACACTGTAGGTTAAAGGAAAAAACACATTACTGAAGCAGTAACTCATCAAAAACACCTCAGGACTCACTGTCACTAGTTACAAGGCTGCTAATGCTTCCCGGGAAAGCCTGGAAAACACACAGATGCGACGCCCGTTTGTCCTGTTTTGTCCACGTCTCTTCTTTGACCTTGATTGCTTTTAGTACAGATGCTAATTATCTCCGTAACGTTTTTGAGTACTACTATAAGATATTTAAAAAAAAAAATCATTGACTGTAAAAGCATAAAGCTTTTATCATGAAAACAAAGTCTGTTTCTTCTGAACAGCTGAACTCTTACGAACAGTTTCTTCCCTCTTTTAGTACAAAATTATTTTCACAGTATCGTTTACTAGCAAGCACACAGCAACAGAAGATTATGCTTTCAGGAAGAGAAAATAAACTGAGGGAAGTAAACTTTGTATAGGTGTAACATGCTCCGGAACAGAACTTATTTTTAGCATTTGTGTTAAAATATTTCACGTAAAAAAAAGTAGAAGGAGAGTTGGCACACTCTCAACGTTAAAGCCCATACCGCAAGTACCTTTGGAAAAATGCAGACACACGTCGTAGGCGTACCTTGTACTTGCAGGCCGCTACGGAATCTTTCCATCTGTCTCGTACCGTCACGGCAGAAGAAAGGGCAACCACGGCGAAACGGTGCCCGCTGACAGCCAGCTGAGAGAAGAAAAAAAAAAAACATTAGCACAAAGCTGGGTAGGAATCCAAAGCTGCTGTCAGGCAGCACAAGAGCTCTGCAGGCTGGCACCAGTCAATATTGCACTCTCTAAAATCAAACAACAACAAAACAAAACCGTGACCCTGTAGCCTTCTTTTTTTTTTTTCTTCTTCTTCTTTCAGAGCTCATCCCTGCCTCAGCATTTTGTCTTGTCAGAGCATGAAGCGCAGGTGATCCGTACCCTGACGACTTCCGTGTGCGCTGAATGCCTGTTCAGAAATAGTCCAGATCTGCAAGACTGGTGTCATTTATATGGTTTTAATCATCATAACTCAAATTTTATTTACTCATGCATTTGTGAGGAAACTAATTAACTTTTAGACACTGCCTCTCCTTTTTTTGGGGGGTGGGGGTGGAAATGCGTTAGAGACCGAAAAACATTACGATTCAGAGCTCCCAACCACGAGGGAGTGGTGGAGAAGTCAATGAAAGCAAAGACCAACAGCAGCAACATCAACTGAAAGTTGGCTTTAATTCCGATCACGTACTTAAGCGACTCTCCAACTCTATGCCTCGGTCCTAGGAATGACTAGGCCCTTTTTGGAAGGACAAACTTGTTTACTTAAAAGTCCTAGACTGAAGACTCCGCTGAACGGAATGGGGATGATTGTCCCACGGGACAACATGCCATCAACACTCTTAATGGGGAAGGAAAAAAAAAAACCCCAAATAAAAATCAAGTTTAAGTACCAGTTCCCCTCATGTTTCGCTCATTACATTTCTACTGGCATCTAGGTGCTCAAAATTGAACTACAGGGACACCACATATTCCTAAAAATTCACTTATACATAAAAAAGTAAAAGGCTATTTCCAACTTGCCCATCAAATCAGTATGAACAGAGAGAAGAGAAACACGCGACCTTGAAGGAGCTAACAGGCAGCTCTGAATTTACCAGACAGGAAATTTCATTCTTTCCCCTGAAACAAAAACACATCAAGGGACCAGTTCAGGAACAGGGCACGATCTGTTAACAGCAATTTTTCCATCACCTTTTCTGCACTAGCAGCAAATTTGCCTTCTCTGTGGGTTTAACGTGGAGCATCTGTAGCGCCCTCAAACTCGCAAGTGTTTCTCTCCGCTCCCCCAGCCCGATACGTGCGATTACCTGAGCAGCAAGCGGAATTGACCACGCAGGATTTTCTTCGTGTGATGCGGAAGGTGACGCTGGCAGAAGAGGAGACAAAGAAATGAACCTGCTTGTCACACCCAGCCAACGGTAAAAAGACAGGGGAGGATTCTGCCGGAAGGGCTCTGCACCCCAGGAGCTCCCGCCGGCCGGTTTCTCTCCCCTTTGCCCGGTACCGAGGGGACGACGACACCTCGCCCGCGCCCCCTCGCGGGGGGGGCTGCCCCAGGAGAGACGGGGGACCCCCACCTCGCTTCTGCCCGCGGGAACGGACCGGGAGAGACCCTCCACGCAGAGAGAGGAGCGCGGCGTGGATTGCATGCCCGAGGGAAGAGGCCGGGCTCCCCGCTGGCAGAAGGACAACTCACCTCCCTGCTGCTCGGAGCTGCTTGCTGCGGACAGCCCTGCCCGCGCCCGGCCGCTCTCCCGCCGTGCTGGGAGCGCAGTCCGGCCGACGGACGCTCCAGCGAAAAGACGCTCCAGCTAATCGCGCCTCCTGCTCCTTACAGCCGCAGGTACTTTTGCCTCTGGCTAATGCACGCTCCAGACAGCGGACACCCCGCCTCGTTCCAGCTCCCGCTTGCTACAGTTCTGGCTCGTTGAAGCCCCAGCTCCGCACTGAAGCTCCGGCCGATTTCAGCTGCTTCTCCTTACAAGCTCCAGCTACGTGCAACGGTCTGGGCTTTCCATAAGGTTGTGTATCAACTGCTGTCAAAACTGGAGCATTAGGATTAAACATCAGAGTTACACGCCAAATAAATATTCGTTAGTTTGCACGATTAATTACCTAACAACTATTCTGAGCAGCGCAGAAAGAAGAGCTGGACTCAAAGAGGGCACGGGGGGTCTGAAAAGCACCTTTCCCCCCCACAGACCATCACAGATGTTGAGTTCGGCCTGCTGCGTGCCGGACTCCCAAACTTCGGCGTCCGACACAACCAGACCCCCATCTCCGGGGAGGGTCCACGCACCCTGCCCGCCCCCCGCTTCCCCCCGCAGCCCCCAACACCCTCCCACCCGCCTGCAAAACCAGCCAAGCCGGCTCCCGCTTTTGGCCCCCACACCAGCTGACTCGGGGCCCATTTGGGAGCCAAAAAACCCGGCTGCTGAACCTGTTCTCAAGGCCCAAACACGCAGGGCCGGACCTCTGTTTCTGGGCCCAAAGCCACGCAGCTCGGTCTGTTTCCGAGCCCCCACATCAGCCACGCGAGCCTCTTGTCAAGACCCAGGAACAGAAAACTTGTTCTCCGTTTCTGACCCTGCAGTGCCCACGGACGACGCTGAGCGTAGCCACCCCACAGCCCTGCACCCCCGGGGCCCCACACGTAGTTTCGGGGAGTGCTCGGGACCTGCGGAGGGCCCGGCCCCACGCCTCTGCGGGGCAGCCCCAGCACAGGCAGGGCGTCGCTTCACGATTGCCGTTTCAGGCTTTATTTCCCCGCCACCACCGGCACGGCCAGGCCCCCACCCCAAACCCCCAGCCGAAGCACCCCCGCGGGCAGCCGGGCCCAGCCACCCAGAAAACAAGAAAACCAAAGAGGGTACAAGACAGAGACCGTGGGGAAAGGCAAGGAGAAGGACACAGAAACAGAGAGAGCGCGGGAGGGATAGGGAGCAGGACAGAGAGATGGAGCAAGAAAGGAAAAAAGGACGGGAGGCAGAACCAAGGGAAAGAGAGACAAGGACGGGGAGCAGGACAAAGGGACGGAAGAGGGAAAAAAAAAATAGCGACGGGCTGCAGGACAGAGATGAAGGGATTAAATAGACACAGGGAGCATGACAGAAGGACACAGAGAGACAAAAGGGACAAAGAGCAGGCCAGCATCGGAGGGGAAAAAACCAACTGCGATGGGCAGTGGGAGAGAGAGACGGAAAAAGGAAAAAGTACTGAGGAACAGAAAAAAGAAAGAAGCGACAGCTAGGCTAGCTGGACAGGCGGACACACTTAGAAAGGGCGGGAGAGGGAATGGGGCAGAGAAAGACAGACAGAAAAGGTAGCGAAAGAACGCAAGGCAGAGGAACAGCAAGGCGGGGCGGGGGGGAAGGGACAGGGGTCTGGGCAGAGATGGAGAAATAAGCAGCAGGGACAGAGGAGACAGAAAGAGGGACAGGGAACACGGCAGAGAAGGAAAAATCAGGACAGCGGCAGGACGGAGATAAAAAACTGGGACGGTCCTCAGGACAGAGAGGAATACGAATACGAGCAGGGAGCGGGACAAAGGGATACAGCGAGAAACGACGGGACAGGAAGCAAGACAGCGCGACAGACAAGAACAATGAGAAGGAGAGAGAGAGACACTGACAGAGACAGAGACCGTGAGAAGCACAGGGGGTTGGGAAACTTAGAAAGAGAGGTATCAGGAGCCCTGCAGACAGAGGGAGGGTGACTAAAAAAGGGGCAGGAAGCAGCACAAAGGGTCACAGAGAGTAAGAGACGAACAGGAAGGAGGACGGGGACAGCGAGATCCAGAATGACAAAAATAAACAGCAACAGCGAGCAAGACAAAGGGACAGACAGAGAAACAGAAAGTAGGAAGAAGAGAGATAGGAAGGCAGGGACACAGCGCGGCACGTACAGGCGCAGAGACGAAAAGAACGCCAGGGGAACAGGCCAGAGAAATTGGGAGGCAGGGAAAGAGGCGGATGCAGATCAGGACAAGGAGATGGAAAAGGAAAAAACAGCGACTGGCTGCAGGACAAAGACGGGGATGGGGGCGGGGGGGGAGAGGGAGAGGGAGCAGGACAAGAACGCAAAGAGAAAAAGAAAGGGGGGCAGTCGAATGAGAGAGAGAGAGAGGAAGGGGGGGAGGAAGAGGGAGCAGGACAAGAGAAGAGACAGAAGAGAGGAGGCACAGGGAAGCAAAATAAAAAAAAAAAAAAAAGAGAAACCAAACGTCACAGCAGCATGAGAAAGCGAGGGGGTCAGGAGAGGGGGAGGGAGGGACCGGGAGGCACAAGAGGAGCGACAGGGCCCCGAGGGCCCAGGACTCACCACAGCTCTCGCTCTTGGAGCTGCCAGGAGACCTTGCCAGTTCAGACGCTTCTTTCTCCTTCTCTCCTCCCTTCCTCTTCTGTAACTCCAGTCGCTTGGCTGTCCTCCACATAACGGAACACGCGAGCGCCTCACAGCTCTTACGAGATGAGGCCTCCTAGACACGTAGCCTCGCTCGCTCGCTCACTATGTGGCCGTACCGCGCTGCTGGTCATGCATACAGACCCTGGCGGTCTAACCTGCTGTGGACTACGAGGCGGGATCCTCCCACACCCAGAGAGGCAGGTTCTCTCTTGCCTGCAGCGGGAGGCAGCTGCCAGCCAGATGGCCTGCCGTTTCTTCTTCTTTACCTTTCTGTGGCCTCTCCAGCTTCAGCAGCTCCCGTCCACAGCCAGTAAGCGCTCCGCCTGTCCCTCTGTGCTCCCGTGCCGCGAGGAGAGGGAGGCCAGGCAGAGACAGCCCACGCAAGCCTGAGGCTGCTGCAGTCAACGGCATCCCCGGGGACGAACGGACAACCGCACTCACAGCGTGACCTCTGGGAGAGGGAAAGAGGCAGCAGCCACCCTTATTACCGTAGCTCGACCCTGGCCGGAGCCCCTCCTTCCGCAGGGGCTTCCGCAGACGCCGCTCGTTCCCCGCGCCGCTGCTAACGGCGCCCACGTTCAGGGAGACTCGAGAACATCGCAGGGCCAGCTTGCTGCCCTCACGACAGGGCTCGGGGGCTGCCTGCGGCTACAGCACAGGCAGGCTTCAGGGGAGGGGCTGGAGCTGGGGGCAGCCGCACGGGCCGAGCGAAGGCGCCGGGGGAGCTCCGGCGACTCGGGGAGGCGCCCGCTGGCCGCGCCTGGGGGGTGCCCGCCTCCGTCCCCTCTTCCCTTCTATCGGCTCTCGGGGAACTGCCGGGCGCTGCCCTGGCCCGGCTCGCCTCCGGCGGACCGGGAGCCTGCCGCGGCGGCCGCTTCGCAGCTTCCCGTCCCGCCAGCCCCGCGCGGCCAGCGGGCAGGAGGCACCCCCCGCCCCCGCCGGAGGGGATCGCTCGCCTCACCCGCGGTCCCGGCGCTCACGCGCTGCCGCCGAGACCCGCGCCCTGCGCGCCACCACGCTGCTCCCAGGGACCGCGCGTGCGCCGGAGGGGTCAGAGCCGGCGAAGGAACGCCGGGCTGCCCCACGCGCAGGACGGCGCGTGCGCCCGGGAGGCGCGGCCGCACGGCTGGTCGGGGAGCGGGCGCAGCGGGAAGCCCGCGGAAAACCACACGAAACCGGTAACGCTCCTGCGTCTGACCTTGTCGGACTCCGGGGGCCGCGGCGGCAGCGAGGACTACGCCGCGCCCGAGAGCCACGCTGCCGCCCGGCCGCCGAGTCCGCGAAAACTACAGCTCCCGGCATGCCCCGGGAGGCAGCCTGCCCTGCTGCCGGACCCCGAGGGGACGCCGCTTCCGTTTCCGCCCACCCCCACGCCGGCGCAGCCGCAGTTCCCGCCGAGCCCCCAGCGCCGCTCCGGGCAGCTCCGGCGCGCTTTCGCCGCCCGGCTCCGGCACGGCGCGGCACCCCCCGCCGCCGCTTCGGCACGGCGCGGCCCCGATGCCGCTCCGTGCGTCCCACACGGACCCCGCCGTCCTCCTCGGGGCTTTCCCCGGAACCCGCCGGCCGACTGCGCAGCCCCGCCACGGGGCCCGGTGAGCACCCCCCCGCGCGCACGTGCTCCCAGCCGCCCTGTGAGCCCCCCCCCCCCTCGCGCGCGCTCCCAGCCACCCTGTGAGCCCCCCCCCCCCGCGCACGTGCTCCCAGCCCCCCTGTGAGCCCCCAGGGCTCGGCCTCGGCACCGGCGGCCCCCACCCCCCCCGGGCCACCCCCGCCTCCGACGTTCGCGGTCCGAGGGGCGCCCGGCCCCGCTCACCTTCTCCCGAGGGGCAGCCGCACCCCGGCCGCCGCTCCGCTCCTGCCTGGGCTCCCACCGGCCCCGCCCCGGCCCCTCCCCCGGCAGCCCCCCCTGGCCAGGGAGGGGCCGTCCCCATCAGCCTCACTGCCCGCACCTGCGGCTCCTCCAGCCCCGGCCCGCAGCTGTGGTACCCAAATCCGGAACAAAACTCCTCGACACCAATGTGAACTTAAGCAGCAGGCACTTCCTTGATTGAATGAAAGATGTCAAGAGTCAGCTGATTGGGAAGAGCTGTTAACTGGGGTCAAAATACAGATTTTAATACCCCTCTTATTTTAGTTCTAAGACTTGGCCATTGCCAGGTATCATCTTTTCCATTTACCCAGGTCCACCAGCGAGGCCACAAGGGAGATTTCTTCCAGAGAGAGGATAGAGTTATTAAGTCTAAAAGTCCACGATTTGCCTTTCTCCTTCATGAAAAGGTGAGTGGATCATATATCGTCACTAGTCACCCAAACAGTTAAGCCTGAACTTTTCACCTGTCCTTTAATACAGTCAACTCCAAGCTAAATTTTTTCCGTTTGGTCCCGAAGAGCGGACCAAAGATCATGTCAAATATTATTATACTTTCTACAAATACATCCCCATCTTAGAGCTTTAGCTACTAGAGAAAGTCTTTGGAGTTTGGGGTCAGAAGAGCTGCAAGTATAAACCTTCATTCAGCTCTGTTTAGGATGTGTGATTTTTCTCTGGTTGTCTAAACCAGTCTAAATTTCCATAGATGGTCCCGACTCTGGGTGGCTCGAACAAGGATCCTGGAACTCCAGTAAATTCTAGACATCGTTTTATATTTTAAATATGATCCAAAGTTCCTTTTTGCACTTGTCTCTACGGTTTTGGCAACTGACAGCCCCAAGGGCTGCTTGTACAAGTTTCTCCCGAAGGGCGATTAAATGAATTCTTTTGTCCATGAGGTGGATGGTTTGGTAATGTTATAATTCACAACGCTGTAATTCCTTCTTTCAAATTAAAAAAAAAAAAAATTGCCTTTTAAATCCATCCCATTTAATTTGCTAAAATGATTCTCATTGTTCTGCATCTTTTCTCAAGTTTTGGTTAAATTCAATGTCAGTATTCTCCACGGAACTAGATTTTCATCTGACTTTGGAATCGGAAGGCAGGCTGTTACTGAGGTTAAATTTTGTGTCTTTACAAAACTTTGAATCAGTTACAAAACTAGATTTTTTTTTTTTTTAATCCAAATTACAAAAACGGTTAATCTCAAGATTAATAGCTCAAACAATAATTGTTTCATTTTGTTTATCTCATGTTTAGAACCCCTCAAAAAAAATGCATACGCCCTCTAAACACACAAAAAGATTATTGCCCTCGACAATATTCCTAAGAGCAACCCCAATATTATCAACTTTACACAGCTGTTTTCCCAAACAGATAACGTGAAACTTACTTATAGATTTTCAGTTTTAAAGGGCCAGTTTCTTTAGACTTCCAGTTTCTTGTTGGTGCTTTCTTTATTCTTGAATAATGAAGCCAAGGTTCTTCTCCCAGACCTTTACTGCTATAAGGGTTGTTAAAATGACTCGAGACGGTCCTTTCCGCTTCTCAGTGATTTTATAGATATTCAATTCTCCTGGTCGGAAGGGATGCGCTGCTACGTCCAATTCTAAGGGTCCAGCTGTGGAGACATACTGACAAAGCTCTTGAAAAGAATTGCTTAAAGAAATCATAACACCTTTTAAAAACATATCTCCAAAGGCACTCAAGATACTCAGAACATAGGACTCTTGATATGGTCTTTCATACAACATTTCATAATGACTTAAATTTTCTTTCTCTCCTGGCTATACTCTGATTCTTAATAGAGCCATGGGTAATGCTTTAACCCATGTGAGGAGTGAGGTTTCCTGACAAATTTTACTCGACTGTTGCTTAAGGGTATAGTTCATTCTCAATCTCTCTCTCTCTCTCCGCCCCCCCTCTCTCTGCCCCCCCCCGGCCCCCCCACTTGCTTGTGGTCTATATGGGGTGTGATAGTCTCAATCTATAGATAATACTTTGCTCAACTTGTCTCACAATCTTTGCTATAAAATGAGGGCCATTGTCAGATGACATTCCTACAGGCACCCCATATTTGGTATTATCTCTTTGAGCAAGACTTTGAGTACTTCCCTTGCTTTGTTGGTGCGACAAGGGAAAGCCTCGGCCACCCAGTAAAGATAGCAACTAAAACTAGATAGATCCTTCTTTTCAAGGCAATTCTATAAAATCAATTTGCTAATATCTCCTAAAAATTTTCCTTATTTCATAATCCCAAAGATGATCTTAGTACTGATTCGGGGATATTTTTATATATAAATTTCACATCCGCTTCTAATTGTTTAAACAATCTTTGACATATTTCACTTTCTGTTCCCCAGTATACTTTGTGATGTTCAGCTCGGGCAATTTCTCTTATTATTGCGGGTGGGGACTATTATTTGACCTGTCGGTGTTACAGCCTATCCTGTTTCATTTTGTTAGCCTGCGATCTAATAATTAATTCTTCATCTTTTTCGTTATAATTTGGAGTTTCTTTAGGCAATTTTATACTTTTCTCTGGAACTAGTGCTAGGATGCCTTTTTCCGCAGCCTCTTTAGCAGCTTTATCAGCCAGTCGGTTACCTGCGTTCGGACCGGTCTTACCTAACTGATGTGCTTTACAGTGCATTATCGTGACTGCTGTTGGTTTTTGAATGGTTTCTAACAATTTCGGTGTTTGTTCTGCGTGCTGAATGGTGGTTCCTCGTGCAGATAACGGTCCTCTTTCTCTCCGTATCGCTCCGTGTGCACGTACTACGTCCAAAAGCGTTACTTTGAGTCTGTCCAAGTGTTGACTCGCTTTCCTTGACTTGGTTCCAGAGCTCGAAGAAGAGCTATCGATTCAGCCTTTTGGGCAGATATCGTCGAAGGGCAAAGGTTGGCAACGCAATTACCTCCTCGGTAGTTACTGTCTGTCTTGATAAACGTTTTCCTTCACAGACGGAACCGCTTCCGTCGGCATATAGTTCCCAATCTGTTTCTTCTAGCGGCACATCTCAGAGATCCAGTCAGCTGGAGTAAACTCTTTCGATTGTCTGCAAGCAGTCACGTTCCAGTTCTCCTTTAACTTGATCAGTTGTTGAAAACGCAACAGGGTTAACGGCGGTAGTAGTTTTTAGGTAAACATCATCTTGTTCCAGCAACGCCACTTGGTATTTCAGCATCCTGCTAGGGGATAACCAATGCCCCCCCCTTCTGTTTTAGCACAACAGTTATCGTATGGGAAACGTACAGTAATCCTTTGTCCTCTAATCCTTTGTCCTCAGGTGAACTTACGAGCTTCCTGGATCAGTAGCACAGTTGCAGCGACGGCTCTCGGACGACCAGAGCATCCCAGACTCACATTACCTAATCGCTTCGAGAAGTAGGCCACAGCTCGCCCACTTGGCCCTAAATATTGCGCCAGGATACCCAGAGCTATACCTCTTCTTTCACGAGCAAAAAGTTCAAGTGTCTTTGTGAGATCTGGCAGGCCTAGGGCTGGCACCCCGATTACAGCCTGTTTCCATTCTTGGAAAGTAGCTTTCTCGGCATCGGTACGATCCGTTGTTTGAGGTTTTGAGCTGCTCCTATAAAGGTCGGGCCAGCAAGCCACAATTTATAATCTACAGGTGACACCACTCAACCATTCCCGGAAATGCTCGTCATTCATTTTTTTAGTCTTAGGTTCGGGGAGACGACAAATTGCCTCTTTTCTCTCAGTTCCCAATTGTCTCTGTCCCTTTTAGGATTTTAAAAACTCATTTAAATAAGTTTCTTCTTTCTGGGTTATCTGGTTTTTTTTCTTTTGACACTCGATATCCACTGATTCCCCAAAAGTTCAAAAAGTTAATAGTTAACTTTGTGCATCGTTCTTCCGTCTCAGCTACACTTAACAGATCATCCATATATTTCAGCAAGATTTCTTGATTATTTTCTTTCTGCCAAATCCCTACTTCTCGTGCCAATTGACTTCCAAACACGGTAAGACTATTCTTAAAGCCTTGAGGCAAGACTGTCCACGTATATTGTGGTTTTTCTCCCAGTCTCAGGATTTTCCATTCCAAAGCAAAAACCTCTTGACTATCAGGATCCAAGGGAATACGGAAAAAAGGCATCTTTTCCCTCTAACACTGTGAACCCATTCTTGTTTCTCCGTTAGGGTTGTTAACAAAGCATAAGGATTTGCTACTACCGGATGAATATCTTGTACTATTTGATTTATTGCTCTGAGGAGGTCTTGAACTAATCTATCATCTTTTTCATTAGCCTTTTAACAGGCGAGATGGGGGTGTTATATCTGGATTCACATTCTATTAACAATTTGTATCTTAAAAATTTTTGTATTTACCATTACTAACCCTTTCCGACTTTCCGGTTTTAGGGGGTATCGTTTAATTCTTACCGGATTCGATCCTGGCTTTAAATCAACTCTCACAGGTTCTGCTTTTTGGATTTACCGGGAGCTTCCCAGTCCAGACGATTGGAATTACAGCATTATACTTTGACTGGTATAATCTTCCGCTGTCGGTAAGCGTCCTGTTAACAACAAAGCCACTGCTTCGATACGTTTAGTTTCTGGAATTAAAGTTTTAATCTCTCCATTTTTAAATTTAATTTCTGCCTCTAAGTTCTCAGATAGATCTCTCCTTAACAGGATTTTAGGAGAATTTGGCACATAACAAAAACTGCTGATGACCCGTTGCTTTCCTAATTTCATTGTTACAAGATTTAAAGAAGGGTCTAGTTTCTCGTTCACTTGTTGCACCGACACCACCAATTTCTTCAAAACTTAACTCTCCCTCTAAGGTATTTAAAACTGAAAAGGTGACCCGAGTGTCAATTCAAATTCAATTTTCTGTTCTCCCAGTTTAGCTGTAACCAGAGGTTCTGCTGGAGACTCCCCTCCGGTCCCCCGTCAGATACGTTCACTTAAAAAGAACAAATCTACATATGGCACTTTATTCCATTACTCTCTCTCCTACAAAACAACAGGAACTGCAATATAATATGGTAACTCCCAAGTTCTGTTTGTTTACCATTTCTCCTGCAATTCACCCCAACGTGCCAATAAACGTCCCAACGGTGATGTTTTTGGTAACTTTTCTTCAGCAGTTCTATTTCCTGCACTCTTATTCTTAAACAATTTTGCTAATGCCATTATACTTATATACATTCAAGTACCAAATACCAAACAAATGCAAATGACAATTGTCCCAAATAATACACAAAGTCCAACCCAGCAATAGCTTTCGCTTATGACTTACGGGCAGACGCCTAGGCTTCCGCTGCAGACGGGTACCCTCCAAGCCCCAACCCTGCGAAGCTTTCGCCGCGCCTCACGGGCAGGCTTTCCAAACCAATTCCAAAGAAGCAGCGCCTTACCTTTTTTCCAGGCAACGCTGCGAGGAGCTTTGCGAGTCGAGGGTGATGGTTCTCCCCGAGGAATACCTCGGTGCCGGCCGGAGTTCGATCGACGCTCGATCTCGTCCGGTCTCACTCGCAAGGTCCCATCTGGGTCGCCGAAACCGTTACCGAAATCCGGAATAAAACTCCTTAACACCACGTGAAGTTAAGAAGCGGGCACTTTGTTTATTGCGGCGCTGGGGACACGGGGGATCGCTCCTCCAAAGGCGTGTCCCGCTTAGTATCAAAATCCATCCGTTTTTTACAGGCTTTTCTTGTCAGGTCATTGTTACCTAAGCTCCTTCCGTAAAAATGCATACTCTGCTCGTTCTTAAATTTAACCTTTATAATGATCGGTCCTTTGATTATATAACCTTATCAATATTCTTATTTAAAAACAATCATTGGCCAGTTTACACTTAGCTCTGCTGACTGGAATCTTCGATACTCAAATCGAGATGGGAAAGGTAAGGGCGTGTCCACGACGGTTTCCTTAGTTTCCTGAAACAGAACGTAGAAAAACCAGTAACTTCCTGGTGAGGTTTCTAGGGTTAGCTATTTCAAACTTTAACAATATTAAGGTTCCTAGAGTCCACCCAGTTCCTAAAGTTTCTATGGCTACGTTTCAAACTTAACGATCCTATACGTTATGCTTCACAATTTTACTTCTTAATCAAACCTAACTCTTCTGTGGGATTAAATTTTGATTTCTTTACCAGAATATTTGCAACAGCTGGAGCCCAGCAGGAACGGGGGGAGGGGGGGGGGGGGTGCACGGCCCGACCCCCCCCCAGCGCCTCACCTCCTCCTCCCCTGGGCTCCCTCACGGCCCCTCGCCTCGTGCAAAGGGAGCGCAAACGCAGCCCGGAGGGCAAAGGGGACGGGCGGCCAGCGTTTATTCAGTCAGTCGCGTGCCTATCGAGTCCTGCCAGCGAGTCTGCTCCGGGTCTCGGGGCGCCCCCCGGCGCCCCCCCTGCCCCTCGGACACCTCTGATAGCCTATTTCCATACATTCTGTGTGGCACGTCTAAATATTGGGATGGTTTTAATATTTTGTACCAGCTGTGGAAACTGGTTTGCTGCTAGGTGACTGCAAAAGTGAGATTTGGTAAATAATTATTAGAAATCTTATACTAACACTACGACTGAAACAATAGACAAAAGTATAGCCAAGCAATTAACTAGCAGAGGTAGGTACTCCTAAGTTTTGCAGTTCTTTGCTCTTATGACTAGATGTTCCTGTACGCTAGATGAGAACAATGCTGAAACTGACCACAGGTGATTGAAACTGCGTTAAGCTTCAAGATCAAAGAACAAGGACAAGAATAAAGACTTCGGGGACAGCCAGCAAGAACTTCCAATGGGTCGGTGGTTGCAAAAGCAGCCCTTCGTCTCAAATGGATCCTTCACGGCGCGCGATCGGATGTAGGCAGTACTACGATAATCGGTTGCCATCGTTTTTACGTATATGTATACTAATCTGATTAACATGCAATTAGTTATTCTGTATAACCTGTTTGTGCTAAAGCTGTGGCATGCACGCTAGGTGCAACTATCCCCCGTGCATCCAGCGCTGCAATGAAGAACGCCTGCTTTCTAAAACTCCAAAACGAGTCTTAGGGAGTTTCTTCGACCGGCTTTTCCGTATCAGGGGTACAAGGGAGGAAAGGAAAAAGAAAAAAAAAAAAAGGCAGCGGTGTGGGAAAGAGAGGGGCCCAGGGGAGGGGCAGGGAGGGACCAGAACGCGGAAGAGGGGAGGCAGGGCCCCGAGGGCCCGGGGCTCGCCACAGCTCTTGTTCTTGGCACTGCCAGGAGAATTTGCCAGTTCAGACGCTCCTTTCTGCTCCTCTCCCGCTCCCCTCCTCTTCTGTAACTCCGGCAGCGCGGCCGTCCTCCCCCTAGGAGAACACGCGTCTCATAGGTCTTGCAGGACGAGGCCTCCTAGGCACGGAGCCTCGCTCGCTCGCTCGCACGCTACGTGGCCGTACGGCACCGTCGGTGCTGCGTACGGACCCTGCGGTGCACCTGGGCGGTCTGGCCTGCTGCGGACTACGAAGAGGGATCCTTCCACACGCGGAGAGGCAGGCTCTCTCTTGCCTGCAGCGGGGGGCAGCTGCTGGCCGGCCAGCCTTCCATTTCTTCTTCTCTACCTTTCTGTGGCCTCTCCAGCTTCAGCCGCAGCAGCTCCTGCCCGCAGCCGGTAAGCGCCCCGCCTGTCCCTTCGTGCTCCCGTGCCGCGGGGAGAGGGAGGCCAGGCAGAGACAGCCCGTGCAAGCTTTCCTCGCCGGCGGCGTTTCCTCACCGGGAGGAAGCAACGAGCGCGGCGGCACCTGCCGCCGGTGCCGCACTGCCGTTACCGTCGGACGGCAGGTGCAGGACAGCGGCAGCCCCGCGCCCTCGCAGCCTCCGAGCTGCAGTACCGAACATTGGCCGCGAGGTGGCAGCGGCGAGCGCTTGGCACAAGGCGGCAGCGCGCACGGGCGGCACCGCAGCTGCAGTACCGAAGTCTGTTCAATAGGTGGCGGAAGAGAGCGCTGGCGAAACGCGCCGCCACCGCGCATGCGCGGCTCCG